>NC_134489.1:114344764-114359764 GCF_040206685.1 Ascaphus truei | reverse complement strand
CAGCCTTTTGCTGAAATATAATTCCTAATGCACTCAGTTTCTGCCAAATTACATTTATTTTCTTCCTGCTCAGGATATTGGTAAGATACTTTTTGTGTTGTCAGAATACAATAGACTGGTTCTCTGAAAGGCGACCTCTGGCACCCCGGACTCAGCAAGTATAACGTTAACCCTTACTCACCAGGCCCGGCAACGCAATTACCAAACTCCGGGCATGCCCTCACTGCTGTGGGTGCATGTTTTTCCCTTACCCACCTCAGTACTGGGGACTGGCCAGGTCTGCGGGCATACAGGCGTTACACTACAGATGCCTGCGGAACATGTGCACAAGGCAAACAAGGCACGCAAAAGCACAATATTACTCTGACAATCTCCTCCAAACCCAGCTAACTTCTGGAAGGTTATCAACAAAATATTCCAGCCTCCTAACCATCAACAACCAAGTAATATCACTAAGGGGGATATTACTCTGACAAACCCCACTGACATTGCAAACGCATTCAATGATTACTTTGTGGGGTGTGCCACTAACTTATTAGCGAAACGCAACCCAAACCAAAAATATGAACCCCATTCAGAGAGTGCCCTACAGCCCCACCCCCTCCCAACACTGCCAACAATTTTCAATTTGTCCCAGTATCCGAAGAGGAGATTACACAAGCGCTCCTCAAATTAAAACTAAGCAGCCAATGTGGACCTGACTTACTACAATCTAAGTTCCTAAAACTTGGTGCCCCAGCCATTGCCAAACCAATTGCTTCCGTAGTCAACTCTATCCTGTCTGCAGGTCATATCCCTAAGACCTGGAAAACTGCCAGAGTTGTCCCAATCTTCAAAAGTGGGGTCAATAACACTGTCTCAAACTACAGGCCAATCTCCCTTCTCCCAATTCTATCCAAAGTTATGGAAAAATGTGTCCACTCCCAATTAAGCGATTACTATACCAAGACAAATTTCCCTAGCCAATTCCAATCTGGCTTTCGCCCCAAACACTCCACCGTAACTACCCTGCTAAAAGTTTGCAATGAAATCCAGTGTGGAATGGAACGGGGACAACTCACTGGTGCAGTATTCCTAGATTTTGCAAAGGCTTTTGATACTGTTGATCATGCTATCCTGCTTAACAAACTCCAGAGCTCTGGAATAGGGAAACATGCTTTAAACTGATTTCAGTCCTACCTATCAGGAAGATCCCAACATGTGTCCATCTCAGGCTCTAACTCCAACCCCTTGGATATCACCTGTGGTGTCCCACAAGGCTCTGTTCTGGGGCCCCTACTCTTCTCAGGAGATCTTCCTACAGCTTGTAAGCAGATGACACAATCCTATATGCACACAGCCATAGCCTCTCCAACCTTGAACACATATTTCAATCTGACTTTTTGAGACTTGAATATTGGATTTCCCAAAACAAACTGTTTTTAAACACTGACAAGACTGTAACAATGGTATTTGGGACCAAGGCTAACTTTTTAAAGCTTCCAATGACTGAGCTCCAGATCAGAACCAACGCTAACACCACCCTAACTCCTGTTACTAGTTTTAAATACCTGGGCATATGGTTTGACTCCCATTTAACATTCGGGATGCACATTGATACCCTGACATCCAAAACCTATGCCAAACTAGGGGTACTTTACAGGAACAAATCCTCCCTAAGTCTGCTGGTCAGAAAGCGTATCGCACAGCAGATGCTAATGCCAATTATCAACTATAGGGACATAATATACGGCTCAGCACCCCAAACCACCTTAGCAAACTTGACACCCTCTACAGTACAATTCAATATTAGGAGATACGTGTGCATATTAGGGGGATGCGTGTGGATTTTAGGGGGATGCGTGTGGATATTAGGGGGCTGCGTGTGGATATTAGGGGGGTGCGTGTGGATATTAGGGGGGTGCGTGTGGATATTAGGGGGGTGCGTGTGGATATTAGGGGGGTGCGTGTGGATATTAGGGGGGTGCGTGTGGATATTAGGGGGGTGCGTGTGGATATACAGACAGGTACTCACCCACGATTCATTTGAAGATAGTATTCTCTGTTATTCATGGGTTTGTTCTCATTGAGTAGAGGCCGTGTCAGCGAGTTCTTTGTTATTTTCTTATTAACTTCCTTTTGCACGTTGACACAACGCTGCAGTTCTGATTGTTTTCTATCGACACTTTTCAACAAAGGGTTGTCTGAAAATTACAGGTCTTCTTGTGCAAACAAAGGAAATCAATTTCCCGTGGTAAAATACACCTTAGAGAAACATGAGTTAGCGCTGCCCGCGGCTTCCCGGCTTCGTTGTCCAACATGAGCAGTCTGAATAATAACCTCGGTAGAGAAAAGGAGAAAGGAGACATTTCCGGCCCAATCGACAGCGTTATTAAATTGTATTAACTGATTTGTGATTTGCGTAATGTGTTAGAAGGGGAAATGCAGTCTCTTGCTAGCACTGTCCGTGAGATGAGGTTAGTATGTGTGTGCGTGAGATGAGGTTAGTATGTGTGTCCGTGATTAGTATGTGTGTGCGTGAGATGAGGTTAGTATGTGTGTCCGTGAGATGAGGTTAGTATGTGTGTCCGTGAGATGAGGTTAGTATGTGTGTCCGTGAGATGAGGTTAGTATGTGTGTCCGTGAGATGAGGTTAGTATGTGTGTCCGTGAGATGAGGTTAGTATGTGTGTCCGTGAGATGAGGTTAGTATGTGTGTCCGTGCGATGAGGTTAGTATGTGTGTCCGTGAGATGAGGTTAGTATGTGTGTCCGTGAGATGAGGTTAGTATGTGTGTCCGTGAGATGAGGTTAGTATGTGTGTCCGTGAGATGAGGTTAGTATGTGTGTCCGTGAGATGAGGTTAGTATGTGTGTGCGTGAGATGAGGTTAGTATGTGTGTGCGTGAGATGAGGTTAGTATGTGTGTGCGTGAGATGAGGTTAGTATGTGTGTGCGTGAGATGAGGTTAGTATGTGTGTGCGTGAGATGAGGTTAGTATGTGTGTCCGTGAGATGAGGTTAGTATGTGTGTCCGTGAGATGAGGTTAGTATGTGTGTGCGTGAGATGAGGTTAGTATGTGTGTGCGTGAGATGAGGTTAGTATGTGTGTGCGTGAGATGAGGTTAGTATGTGTATCCGTGAGATGAGGTTAGTATGTGTGTGCGTGAGATGAGGTTAGTATGTGTGTGCGTGAGATGAGGTTAGTATGTGTGTGCGTGAGATGAGGTTAGTATGTGTGTCCGTGAGATGAGGTTAGTATGTGTGTGCGTGAGATGAGGTTAGTATGTGTGTCCGTGAGATGAGCTTAGTATGTGTGTGCGTGAGATGAGGTTAGTATGTGTGTCCGTGAGATGAGGTTAGTATGTGTGTCCGTGAGATGAGGTTAGTATGTGTGTGCGTGAGATGAGGTTAGTATGTGTGTCCGTGAGATGAGGTTAGTATGTGTGTGCGTGAGATGAGGTTAGTATGTGTGTGCGTGAGATGAGGTTAGTATGTGTGTCCGTGAGATGAGGTTAGTATGTGTGTGCGTGAGATGAGGTTAGTATGTGTGTCCGTGAGATGAGGTTAGTATGTGTGTCCGTGAGATGAGGTTAGTATGTGTGTCCGTGAGATGAGGTTAGTATGTGTGTCCGTGAGATGAGGTTAGTATGTGTGTCCGTGAGATGAGGTTAGTATGTGTGTGCGTGAGATGAGGTTAGTATGTGTGTGCGTGAGATGAGGTTAGTATGTGTGTCCGTGAGATGAGGTTAGTATGTGTGTCCGTGAGATGAGGTTAGTATGTGTGTCCGTGCGATGAGGTTAGTATGTGTGTCCGTGCGATGAGGTTAGTATGTGTGTCCGTGAGATGAGGTTAGTATGTGTGTCCGTGAGATGAGGTTAGTATGTGTGTGCGTGAGATGAGGTTAGTATGTGTGTCCGTGAGATGAGGTTAGTATGTGTGTCCGTGAGATGAGGTTAGTATGTGTGTGCGTGAGATGAGGTTAGTATGTGTGTGCGTGAGATGAGGTTAGTATGTGTATGCGTGAGATGAGGTTAGTATGTGTATCCGTGAGATGAGGTTAGTATGTGTGTCCGTGAGATGAGGTTAGTATGTGTGTCCGTGAGATGAGCTTAGTATGTGTGTGCGTGAGATGAGGTTAGTATGTGTGTCCGTGAGATGAGGTTAGTATGTGTGTCCGTGAGATGAGGTTAGTATGTGTGTCCATGCGATGAGGTTAGTATGTGTGTCCGTGAGATGAGGTTAGTATGTGTGTGCGTGAGATGAGGTTAGTATGTGTGTCCGTGAGATGAGGTTAGTATGTGTGTGCGTGAGATGAGGTTAGTATGTGTGTGCGTGAGATGAGGTTAGAATGTGTGTCCGTGAGATGAGGTTAGTATGTGTGTCCGTGAGATGAGGTTAGTATGTGTGTCCGTGAGATGAGGTTAGTATGTGTGTCCGTGAGATGAGGTTAGTATGTGTGTCCGTGAGATGAGGTTAGTATGTGTGTCCGTGAGATGAGGTTAGTATGTGTGTGCGTGAGATGAGGTTAGTATGTGTGTCCGTGAGATGAGGTTAGTATGTGTGTGCGTGAGATGAGGTTAGTATGTGTGTGCGTGAGATGAGGTTAGAATGTGTGTCCGTGAGATGAGGTTAGTATGTGTGTGCGTGAGATGAGGTTAGTATGTGTGTCCGTGAGATGAGGTTAGTATGTGTGTCCGTGAGATGAGGTTAGTATGTGTGTCCGTGAGATGAGGTTAGTATGTGTGTCCGTGAGATGAGGTTAGTATGTGTGTCCGTGAGATGAGGTTAGTATGTGTGTCCGCGAGATGAGGTTAGTATGTGTGTCTGTGAGATGAGGTTAGTATGTGTGTCCGCGGGATGAGGTTAGTATGTGTGTCCGTGAGATGAGGTTAGTATGTGTGTCCGTGAGATGAGGTTAGTATGTGTGTCCGTGAGATGAGGTTAGTATGTGTGTCCGTGAGATGAGGTTAGTATGTGTGTCCGTGAGATGAGGTTAGTATGTGTGTGCGTGAGATGAGGTTAGTATGTGTGTGCGTGAGATGAGGTTAGTATGTGTGTGCGTGAGATGAGGTTAGTATGTGTGTCCGTGAGATGAGGTTAGTATGTGTGTCCGTGAGATGAGGTTAGTATGTGTGTCCGTGAGATGAGGTTAGTATGTGTGTCCGTGAGATGAGGTTAGTATGTGTGTCCGTGAGATGAGGTTAGTATGTGTGTCCGTGAGATGAGGTTAGTATGTGTGTCCGTGAGATGAGGTTAGTATGTGTGTGCGTGAGATGAGGTTAGTATGTGTGTCCGTGAGATGAGGTTAGTATGTGTGTCCGTGAGATGAGGTTAGTGTGTGTGCGTGAGATGAGGTTAGTATGTGTGTCCGTGAGATGAGGTTAGTGTGTGTGTCCGTGAGATGAGGTTAGTATGTGTGTCCGTGAGATGAGGTTAGTATCTGTGTCCGTGAGATGAGGTTAGTATGTGTGTCCGTGAGATGAGGTTAGTATGTGTGTCCGTGAGATGAGGTTAGTATGTGTGTCCGTGAGATGAGGTTAGTATGTGTGTCTGTGGTTAGTATGTGTGTCCGTGAGATGAGATTAGTATGTGTGTGCGTGAGATGAGGTTAGTATGTGTGTCCGTGAGATGAGGTTAGTATGTTTGTCCATGAGATGAGGTTAGTATGTGTGTCTGTGGTTAGTATGTGTGTCCGTGAGATGAGGTTAGTATGTGTGTCCGTGAGATGAGGTTAGTATGTGTGTCCGTGAGATGAGGTTAGTATGTGTGTGCGTGAGATGAGGTTAGTATGTGTGTCCGTGAGATGAGGTTAGTATGTGTGTCCGTGAGATGAGGTTAGTATGTGTGTCCGTGAGATGAGGTTAGTATGTGTGTCCGTGAGATGAGGTTAGTATGTGTGTCCGTGAGATGAGGTTAGTATGTGTGTCCGTGAGATGAGGTTAGTATGTGTGTCCGTGAGATGAGGTTAGTATGTGTGTCCGTGAGATGAGGTTAGTATGTGTGTCCGTGAGATGAGGTTAGTATGTGTGTCCGTGAGATGAGGTTAGTATGTGTGTCCGTGAGATGAGGTTAGTATGTGTGTCCGTGAGATGAGGTTAGTATGTGTGTCCGTGAGATGAGGTTAGTATGTGTGTCCGTGAGATGAGGTTAGTATGTGTGTCCGTGAGATGAGGTTAGTATGTGTGTGCGTGAAATGAGGTTAGTATGTGTGTCCGTGAGATGAGGTTAGTATGTGTGTCCGTGAGATGAGGTTAGTATGTGTGTGCGTGAGATGAGGTTAGTATGTGTGTCCGTGAGATGAGGTTAGTATGTGTGTCCGTGAGATGAGGTTAGTATGTGTGTCCGTGAGATGAGGTTAGTATGTGTGTGCGTGAGATGAGGTTAGTATGTTTGTCCGTGAGATGAGGTTAGTATGTGTGTCTGTGGTTAGTATGTGTGTCCGTGAGATGAGGTTAGTATGTGTGTCCGTGAGATGAGGTTAGTATGTGTGTCCGTGAGATGAGGTTAGTATGTGTGTCCGTGAGATGAGGTTAGTATGTGTGTGCGTGAGATGAGGTTAGTATGTGTGTCCGTGAGATGAGGTTAGTATGTGTGTGCGTGAGATGAGGTTAGTATGTGTGTCCGTGAGATGAGGTTAGTATGTGTGTCCGTGAGATGAGGTTAGTATGTGTGTGCGTGAGATGAGGTTAGTATGTGTGTCCGTGAGATGAGGTTAGTATGTGTGTCCGTGAGATGAGGTTAGTATGTGTGTCCGTGGGATGAGGTTAGTATGTGTGTCCGTGAGATGAGGTTAGTATGTGTGTGCGTGAGATGAGGTTAGTATGTGTGTCCGTGAGATGAGGTTAGTATGTGTGTCCGTGAGATGAGGTTAGTATGTGTGTGCGTGAGATGAGGTTAGTATGTGTGTCCGTGAGATGAGGTTAGTATGTGTGTCCGTGAGATGAGGTTAGTATGTGTGTCCGTGAGATGAGGTTAGTATGTGTGTCCGTGAGATGAGGTTAGTATGTGTGTCCGTGAGATGAGGTTAGTATGTGTGTCCGTGAGATGAGGTTAGTATGTGTGTCCGTGAGATGAGGTTAGTATGTGTGTCCGTGAGATGAGGTTAGTATGTGTGTGCGTGAGATGAGGTTAGTATGTGTGTCCGTGAGATGAGGTTAGTATGTGTGTCCGTGAGATGAGGTTAGTATGTGTGTCCGTGAGATGAGGTTAGTATGTGTGTCCGTGAGATGAGGTTAGTATGTGTGTGCGTGAGATGAGGTTAGTATGTGTGTGCGTGAGATGAGGTTAGTATGTGTGTGCGTGAGATGAGGTTAGTATGTGTGTCCGTGAGATGAGGTTAGTATGTGTGTGCGTGAGATGAGGTTAGTATGTGTGTCCGTGAGATGAGGTTAGTATGTGTGTCCGTGAGATGAGGTTAGTATGTGTGTCCGTGAGATGAGGTTAGTATGTGTGTGCGCGAGATGAGGTTAGTGTGTGTGTCCGTGAGATGAGGTTAGTATGTGTGTGCGTGAGATGAGGTTAGTATGTGTGTGCGTGAGATGAGGTTAGTATGTGTGTCCGTGAGATGAGGTTAGTATGTGTGTCCGTGAGATGAGGTTAGTATGTGTGTCCGTGAGATGAGGTTAGTATGTGTGTGCGTGAGATGAGGTTAGTATGTGTGTCCGTGAGATGAGGTTAGTATGTGTGTGCGTGAGATGAGGTTAGTATGTGTGTGCGTGAGATGAGGTTAGTATGTGTGTGCGCGAGATGAGGTTAGTATGTGTGTCCGTGAGATGAGGTTAGTATGTGTGTTCATGCGATGAGGTTAGTATGTGTGTCCGTGAGATGAGGTTAGTATGTGTGTCCGTGAGAGGAGGTTAGTATGTGTGTCCGTGAGATGAGGTTAGTATGTGTGTCCGTGAGATGAGGTTAGTATGTGTGTCCGTGAGATGAGGTTAGTATGTGTGTCCGTGAGATGAGGTTAGTATGTGTGTGCGCGAGATGAGGTTAGTATGTGTGTCCGTGAGATGAGGTTAGTATGTGTGTCCGTGAGATGAGGTTAGTATGTGTGTCCGTGAGATGAGGTTAGTATGTGTGTCCGTGAGATGAGGTTAGTATGTGTGTCCGTGAGATGAGGTTAGTATGTGTGTGCGTGAAATGAGGTTAGTATGTGTGTCCGTGAGATGAGGTTAGTATGTGTGTCCGTGCGATGAGGTTAGTATGTGTGTCCATGCGATGAGGTTAGTATGTGTGTCCATGCGATGAGGTTAGTATGTGTGTCCGTGAGATGAGGTTAGTATGTGTGTGTGTGAGATGAGGTTAGTATGTGTGTGCGTGAGATGAGGTTAGTATGTGTGTCCGTGCGATGAGGTTAGTATGTGTGTCCATGCGATGAGGTTAGTATGTGTGTCCGTGAGATGAGGTTAGTATGTGTGTCCGTGAGAGGAGGTTAGTATGTGTGTCCGTGAGATGAGGTTAGTATGTGTGTCCGTGAGATGAGGTTAGTATGTGTGTCCGTGAGATGAGGTTAGTATGTGTGTCCGTGAGATGAGGTTAGTATGTGTGTGCGCGAGATGAGGTTAGTATGTGTGTCCGTGAGATGAGGTTAGTATGTGTGTCCGTGAGATGAGGTTAGTATGTGTGTCCGTGAGATGAGGTTAGTATGTGTGTCCGTGAGATGAGGTTAGTATGTGTGTCCGTGAGATGAGGTTAGTATGTGTGTGCGTGAAATGAGGTTAGTATGTGTGTCCGTGAGATGAGGTTAGTATGTGTGTCCGTGCGATGAGGTTAGTATGTGTGTCCGTGAGATGAGGTTAGTATGTGTGTCCGTGCGATGAAGTTAGTATGTGTGTCCGTGCGATGAGGTTAGTATGTGTGTCCGTGTGATGAGGTTAGTATGTGTGTCCGTGTGATGAGGTTAGTATGTGTGCCCGTGAGATGAGGTTAGTATGTGTGTCCGTGAGATTTGGTTAGTATGTGTGCCCGTGGTTAGTATGTGTGCCCGTGGTTAGTATGTGTGTCCGTGGTTAGTATGTGTGCCCGTGGTTAGTATGTGTGTCCGTGAGATGAGGTTAGTATGTGTGCCCATGGTTAGTATGTGTGTCCGTGGTTAGTATGTTTGTCCGTGGTTAGTATGTGTGTCCGTGGTTAGTATGTGTGCCCGTGGTTAGTATGTGTGTCCGTGAGATGAGGTTAGTATGTGTGCCCGTGGTTAGTATGTGTGTCCGTGGTTAGTATGTGTGTCCGTGGTTAGTACACTGGCGACACACTTTATTCGAGCTCGGCTAGTCCCACGAATTCGGGTATACCCGGGTGTATTGAGGTTTGTGACTGTTTTCTGCCCGAGTGCATTGAGTTATTTTCCAGGCAGGGATTGAAGCATTTTATTCCCGCTGGCTGCAATACTGCACAGTATATATATATATACTGCATAACAATTCATGAATTTATGCCATCTGGTAGACACGCGAAGCATTGCAGCCTATTAAATCCTAATCATTATCATTTAACAGATCAGCCGCCCGTCAGCCAGGCATGAACCCAGGCTGGGAAGGCAAACGCAACGGGGCTTGTCAGAGGTGAGGAGCGGCGCATTCCAGGTATCTGCCAGGTACATACTGGGTATTTGCTCGAATAAAGTGTGTCGGTGCAGTATGTGTCCATCACCGCTAGTTGGAGATTATTTACTAAAGTCGTTTAAAAAAAACTGTACAAACCCTCAAATTTATCAAAGAAAAATATCCCTGAGCCCCTTAGGCGACAGGATGGCAGGACGGTGGGGGTGGGGCTCTGGGGGGGACAGGGTTCTGGGGACGGGGCTCCGGGAGCAGGACCGTGGGAGCGGGGCAGAGATCTGGGGATGGGGCTCTGGGGGTGGGGTTCCAGGGGCAGAACCGTGGAAGCGGGGCAGGGATCTGGGGACGGGGATCTGGGGACGGGGCTCCGGGATCTGGGGACGGGGATCTGGGGATGGGGCTCTGGGGGTGGGGTTCCAGGGGCAGAACCGTGGAAGCGGGGCAGGGATCTGGGGACGGGGATCTGGGGACGGGGCTCCGGGATCTGGGGACGGGGCTCCGGGATCTGGGGACGGAGCTCCCGGGGCAGGGATCCCCTCCCCCTACCTCTGGGGCAGTATTTCTCTCCCCCCTCTGGGTCAGGTAGTGACGCAGTGTAGATGGGGAGGGAGCCTGGGAGAGGTTATTTAGGTCCTGTGCAGGGGCAGGAAAGCTATAGTGGGCTTTAACCTTGCCAGATGGGGCAATGTGATTCGGAAAAGCCCTGAGGTGGCTGGGAGTGGTGGGATCTGGGGACGGGCTCCAGGGGCAGGACCGGGGGGGCGGGGGCTATTGTGCTTTGGGTTCCTTGTGACCATTCTCGCAGACGTCCGGGCCGGCGCAGTGTCCAGCTTGGTGCTGCAGGTGGACACTGGCGGGGTTGGCACTTACTGGGTTACGTTATCTATTTTAATAAAAGCCGTGGCCATTACACCTGCAGAACGTTGTGTGTATTTATTATATGTATCACCATGGGGTATGTATACACGGGAGAGAGTGACGCCGCAGGCTCCAAGGTCATGGAATCAGCCAAGGAACAAAGCTTATTCACTGCTACATTCAGTGATAGAGCCGCTCGTATCTGCGGAGAGGTTATACTGCTGTGTTGGAGTAGAGTTTCCTTTGATAAATGTGGTATTCACTGGTTTTGGTCCCCAAATGTTGTCGCTGGATACGTTAGTAAATAGCTCCATTTATGATCACTCTGAAGGACGGATATGAGGATTCTCACAATGGCCCAGGGGACTGAGCGTTGTATATGTGCCGTATGCAGAAACAATGAATGGAAAGATATAGTAATATAGTTTACAGCATATGTAGGAATGTCATCATTTGGGGCTTGTTCTTATTCGCTGTATGGTACGCGTCACGTTTCCTTCCCAAACACACATTTAACCCTTTGAGTGCTGGCACTTGTGATCATTGCATCGCTGATGATGGAACCGAGGGTTAGGAGCCTTCTCCTTCTCTTCATTGTAGTTAGCGGTGCCAGAAGGGGAAGCCTGGCCAGCACATGGCAGTTGCCCCTAGCTTTCGGGATGGATGCCTCTGTTACAGGGTAAAAGACCATCTTACTGTGGCCAAAATGGCTGACCTGTATAATATTGTGGGGTCCCTTGAACCTGTTTATTCTCGCCCATGTCAAACTATTATGGATGAAATTGTATGATTCCTTTGTGTGCTGGGCTGGGGATTCACTCACGGAGTGGGAGAGGTGGAGACCCCCAGAGTGGGAGAGGTGGAGACCCCCAGAGTGGGAGAGGTGGAGACCCCCAGAGTGGGAGAGGTGGAGACCCCCAGAGTGGGAGAGGTGGAGACCCCCAGAGTGGGAGAGGTGGAGACCCCCAGAGTGGGAGAGGTGGAGACCCCCAGAGTGGGAGAGGTGGAGACCCCCAGAGTGGGAGGTGGAGATATGAGTGGGAGACCAGAGATGGAGAGGTGGAGACCAGAGATGGAGAGGTGGAGACCAGAGATGGAGAGGTGGAGACCAGAGATGGAGAGGTGGAGACCAGAGATGGAGAGGTGGAGACCAGAGATGGAGAGGTGGAGACCATAGTGGGAGAGCTGGAGACTGGGGTGGGAGAGGTGGAGACCTGAGTGGGAGGTGGAGACTGGGGTGGGAGAGCTGGAGACTGGGGTGGGAGAGCTGGAGACTGGGGTGGGAGAGCTGGAGACTGGGGTGGGAGAGGTGGAGACCATAGTGGGAGAGCTGGAGACCTCAGTGGGAGAGGTGGAGACCTGAGTGGGAGAGGTGGAGACCTGAGTGGGAGAGGTGGAGACCTGAGTGGGAGAGGTGGAGACCTGAGTGGGAAAGGTGGAGACCTGAGTGGGAAAGGTGGAGACCTGAGTGGGAAAGGTGGATACTGGAGTGGGAGAGAGAGGTTGAGACCTGAGTGGGAGAGAGAGGTGGAGATCTGAGTGGGACAGAGAGGTAGATATCTGAGTGGGACAGAGAGGTGGAGATCTGAGTGGGACAGAGAGGTGGAGATCTGAGTGTGACAGAGAGGTGGAGATCTGAGTGGGACAGAGAGGTGGAGATCTGAGTGGGACAGAGAGGCGGAGACCTGGAGGATGATCTGTGAGAAACAGTCAGAAGTCCAGGAACTAAAAAAAGAAAAACCAAGCCCACCACATGGAATAGAGAGAGAGAGATATGAGAGCCAAGGATATATGTGAGGTTTGAATACATAGAAAATAACAAAACAAAATGCTGTTTAGAGATCTTAACTCTCACAAGTTTGAAAACAAAACAGGAACATTGTTGGGCAACTTTGCCAGGAAACCTATGAGCTCCAATCATATTTTGAGAATAAGAAAGAGTTTGGGAGATATTATCACTAATCCCAAGGAGATAAATATGGTATTCCAAAATTTCTACCCAAACTTATATAGTAAAAGTAACACAGATGAAAAACCCAAGCTCCCAAAACATTAAATAGAGATCAGCCACAGCTCTTGGATGCTCCTCTACCGATTGAGGAGACAGAAAACACTATTAATACCCTTTCAAATGGGAAAGCACCAGAATCAGACGGACTCCCAGGCGAGTTCTATACAATTCTCATCTCCGAGATTGGGATGCGTTTAAAAGAACTGTCTGAAGGAATACTGCGCAAAGAGGAATATATGGAGACGGCAAAACTGCCTTTGTAAGAATAATTGCTAAAGGAAGTAGAGACACGACAATCCCAAAATCCTATAGACCAATCTCCCTATTAAATCAAGATGCAAAAATATTGTCCAAAATGTTGGCTATTAGACTCGCAACACTCCTGCCCAAATTAATAAATGCGGATCAGGCGTGGTTTGTAAAGGGCAGAGCCTCTGTAAGGACTGTAAGAACGGTCCTAACAGCCTAAACCTAATCTGCAAACTAATAAGAACAATATAGTATGGGCTTGCAAATTTGCTTCATATACTTCAGCAGCAGCCCCAGTCTCCACCAGCGCTTGTCAGTAGCAGAGACACAGGAGCAGTGACTCAGCAAAGGACGGTTTGCTTTTTTGACTTGCACATATTGCTTTATCTTGGACTCTGTAAGAGGATATGTGCAGAGGTAAGCAATGGAGACTTTTTTAAGGTGAAATTAAATAAGGCTTTTATTGCGCCCGTTTCTTTAACACAAGAAAATCATCCAAACATATGCAAATAAGGGGTCAAACAAAGCTTCTGTTCCACTTGTGAGTATTTCTAGTTAAACCTATGCAGTCAACAACTCCCTTTAGATTAGCATGTCCCCCAGCCCCAAACATATATCTTGATATGTGCAGATATACAAAAAGTCTTAGAAAGGAAAGTCTTATCTGTCTTTTGTAGGGGAAGGCTTCTTTGTTCTCCAGGTTTAGAAGTCCTTTCCCCTGTGTCTTGCTGGCAGCGTGCGTGCAGTCTCTTCTGGCAGGCTCAAGACGTCTGTTCCTATGGTCAGTCCCACAATTTGTGAGACTCAGGAAAAATCTCACTTCCTGTCTCAAAGGCAGGCTTTTCTAACAAACCTAATCAACCAGGTGGTGTTGGTTAATTGACTACCAGAAGTTAACCCACACACTGCTGGATTAGAGGCACATTTCCTGAACAGGGATAGATCCCCTGTTACAGACTCCTTTTGCTGTTTCTCCATTATTGCTGGATTGCTACTTCTGTGTTGCTAATAACTTTGCCTGATCTCATATACTGTTGATCCTTATTGTAGGACATTTAAGTGTATACAGGGGGTCTTTACTGGATCCTGATTGCTTTATTGCTGGTCTTCGTTTGCTTTATTGCTGTATCTGTATTACCAATAGCCTTACCTGATCAGATATTCAGTTGTTCCTTATTGTAGGACAGGGCACTTTGTATATAGGGGAGTGAGGATATAGGGACGTACCTCTGGGTCACTTTGGATCAGAGGGAACGGGCTTGAGAAAGAGGTTAGTACCTCAAAACGGTCGTGGCCCCCCTTACATACCCTCCTCCTTTTAGTGTGTTTTCCCCCCTTGTTTTTGTAGTGTGTTGTCACCTTGTCTCCCTTTCCCACTCCCCTTCCCTAAGACTCTGTTTCCAATGTGATGTGCAACTCCAAGTCATTTTTTACTTGTGTTCTCATTAAAACTTATTGCATATTTCAGACATACTCTTGTAGTAGAAAAGGAAAAGGGGGAGCACAGGTAGAGGGGTGAAATGGAACGAAATATGGTTCAGGTGTGTTAATCCCTGAAACAATGACGGTGGTGGTGTCAAAGTGTGTATTAACTCTTAACACTTACACTGCCGTGTGCAAATGCTGTCGCATCAAGGTATCTTTCGGTCTTCTCCTCTCTGTCTTGTGTAGTTCTTCTTCTCTCTCCGTCCGTGTACTTCTGCGCCTGGTTCTTTAATGCAGCGTCACCCTCGGAATAAACGAATGAACATAATGAACAGACAAAAATAGTAAAATGTCTAAAAGAAAGAAACAGGGCTAAAAAGGCTGTAAACACTCACACGGGCACGTGTGAGAGCCGTCTCTGGGGAGGTTTCTTTAAACTTCAGCAAACAGCTTAGCCTCTCAAATAGGGATGAAATCTCTATTTAAACTGAATGGACAGTGAGAATGGGATAAATCGTTGTAACAGAGTACTAATACTCACACGGCCAAGTGTGAGCCCACACTTGGAATGGTATCTTTGTTGCTCCTCCTGCAGTCTTCAAACCATGGTCCAAAGGAAGTTAGAGTGATAAAATCCTGCCCCAGAATGGTAAGGATTGGTCTTCAACAAGGAGTATAGGTCAAGGTCTTTATTAAAACAAAAATAAATAAAAAACGGTAAACAAAAGAATGCTGCGAACTATAAGAGTAAGCAGCACCAAAACGGATAAGAAAGCCAGTCTCTGTGGAATATAATGCAGGACTCGTGGTGCACCGCAAACTTTCTCCGCGTCCGGATACAGTGCTGTGCTTCCGTTGTCCCACTCCAGGCGGTGGCTGTGAAGGTTCAAAATACTGGGGGATTTCGAGCTACACGTTTCGCCC
>NC_134489.1:114294255-114344564 GCF_040206685.1 Ascaphus truei | reverse complement strand
CTCGAGCTATTAAATGATACACGAGTATCCGGCAGTAACAACTCCATTAAGATTCGGGCATTTTCATGGAAAGTGTTACAGATACCGCGGGAAAGATCTACTAAATACAGATAATTACGCTGTCACTAACGGTGGGCTCAGGGTAAGTGGCCCCGGCATTATATTCCAATCACTTTCATCAGATACAAACGAGCGAGACTTTCATTGCAGGAGGGGCAATGCAGATATGTCCACGTGTCCGTGGCGGTCGGACACAGGACGCTCACTGACCCTCACTGACCCTCACTTTAAGAGGAGCAGAGCATGGGTCAGTCTGTCCTGAGAGGGATACTCCTAAGATAAGGCCGGGGAGAGCGTGGCGCTGAGCGTGGCGCTGAGCGTGGTTAATGGTCTGTGTAACGGAATCACAGCAGCCTGCGGACATCTATCACTGCTAAAGGGCCACGCAGGATCGGTGAAACGTTATATATTGATTACTCGTGTACTACAAGTGTCGGATTTAATGTTCACTCGCCGCGGAGACGCGGCGGGGACAGATGGCACCTTAACTCTCCTTTGATAGATTTTAATGGTGAAATATTGATTTCTATCTAGCCAAGGCCTGCTGCTGGGCCAGAGTCATTTGTTGGCTAGTACCGGACACACCGGCTGCTGGCTATAATCAATCATTTCTGGCAAGGCAGGTGGAAGTCTTAACACAGGCACCTTGAATCCCAAAGCAGCATCACAATCCGGAAACAGAGGGGGGGGAGAAGAGACAGAGGAGGAGGGGGGGAGAAAAGGGGAGGAGAGAGAAGAGAAAGAAAGGGGAGGGGGAGAGAAGAGAGAGGAGGAAGGGGAGAAAGGGGAGGGGGAGAAAAGAGAGAAAGGGGAGGGGGAGAAAAGAGAGAAAGGGGAGGGGGAGAAAAGAGAGAAAGGGGAGGGGGAGAGAAGAGAGAAAGGGGAGGGGGAGAGGAGGAAGGGGAGAAAAGAGAGACAGGGAGGGGGAGGGAAGAGAGAAAGGGGAGGGGAGAGAAGAGAGAGAAAGGGGAGGGGGAGAGAAGAGAGAGAAAGGGGAGGGGGAGAGAAGAGAGAGGAGGAAGGGGAGAAAAGAGAGAATGGAGAGGGGGAGAAAAGAGAGAAAGGGGAGGGGAGAAGAAAGGGCAGAATGAGAGGGGAGAATGAGAAAGTAGAGGGGAGGGGGAGAAGGGAGGGGGAGAGGGGAGGGGGAGATGGGAGGGGGAGAAAGGGGAGGGGGAGAGGGGATGGGGAGAGGGGAGGGGGAGAAGAGACAGAGGAGGAGGGTGGTAGAAAAGGGGAGGGGGAGAGAAGAGAGAGAAAGGGGAGGGGGAGAGAAGAGAGAGAAAGGGGAGGGGGAGAGAAGAGAGAGAAAGGGGAGGGGGAGAGAAGAGAGAGAAAGGGGAGGGGGAGAGAAGAGAGAGAAAGGAGGGGGAGAGAGAGAAGAGAGAGAAAGGGGAGGGGGAGGGGGAGAGAAGAGAGAGGAGGAAGGGGAGAAAATAGAAAGGGGAGGGGGAGAAAAGAAAGAAAGGGGAGGGGGAGAAGAAAGGGCAGAATGAGAAGGGAGAGGGGAGAATGAGAAAGTAGAGGGGAGGGGGAGAAGGGAGGGGAGGGGGAGAAGGGAGGGGAGGGGGAGAAAGGGAGGGGGGAGAGGGGATGGGGAGAGGGGAGGGGGAGAAGAGACAGAGGAGGAGGGGGGAGAAAAGGGGAGGGGGAGAGAAGAGAGAGAAAGGGGAGGGGGAGAGAAGAGAGAGAAAGGGGAGGGGGAGAGAAGAGAGAGAAAGGGGAGGGGGAGAGAAGAGAGAGGAGGAAGGGGAGAAAAGAGAAAGGGGAGGGGGAGAAAAGAGAAAGGGGAAGGGGAGAAAAGAGAGAAAGGGGAGGGGGAGAGAAGAGAGAGGAGGAAAGGGAGAAAAGAGAAAGGGGGGGAGGGGGAGAAAGGGGAGGGGGAGGGGGAGGAAAGGGGGAGGGGGAGAAGAAATGGCAGAATGAGAAGGGAGAGGGGAGAATGAGAAAGTAGAGGGGAGGGGAGAAGAGAGGGGGAGAAAGGGAGGGGGGGAGGGGAGAGGGGAGGGGGGAGGGGAGAGGAGAGGGGAGGGGGAGAGGGGGGGGGAGAAAAGAGAAAGGGAGGGGGAGAAGAAAGGGCAGAATGAGAAGGGAGAGGGGAGGGGGAGAGGGGGGGGAGAAAAGAGAGAAAGGGGAGGGGAGAAAAGAGAGAAAGGGGAGGGGGAGAAGAAAGGGCAGAATGAGAAGGGAGAGGGGAGAATGAGAAAGTAGAGGGGAGGGGGAGAAGGGAGGGGAGGGGGAGAAAGGGGAGGGGGGAGAAAGGGGAGGGGGAGAGGGGATGGGGAGAAGAGAGAGAAAGGGGAGGGGGAGAAGAAAGGGCAGAATGAGAAGGGAGAGGGTAGAGGGGGGAGAAGGGAGAGCGGAGGAGGAGAAGGGATGAGGGGATGGGGAGAAGGGAGAGGAGAGGGGAGGGGGAGAAGGAAAAGGGATGGAGAGGGGTGGGGGAGAAGGGAGAGGGGTGGGGGAGATGGGAGAGGGATGGGGGGAAGGTGGAGAGAGAAAGAAGGGGGAGGGGGAAAAAGGGAGAGGGAGGGGGGAAGGGGGAGAGAAAAAGGAGAGGGAGAGGAAGGGGGAGAGAGAAAGGAGAAGGGAGGGGAAAAGGGAGAATGTGTCTGTCTCTCCCCATTCTCAACCTGTCTCTCCCCATTCTGTCTTTCTCTCCCCAATCTGTCTGTCTCTCCCCATTCTGTCTGTCTCTCCCATTCTGTGTCTGTCTCTCTCTCTCTCCCCATTCTGTGTCTGTCTCTCTCTCCCCATTCTGTTTCTGCCTCTCTCTCCCCATTCTGTTTCTGCCTCTCTCTCCCCCATTCTGTTTCTGCCTCTCTCCCCATTCTCTCCCCATTCTGTGTCTGTCTCTCTCTCCCCATTCTGTGTCTGTCTCTCTCTCCCCATTCTGTGTCTGAGTCTCTCTCCCCATTCTGTGTCTGTCTCTCTCCCCATTCTGTCTGCCTCTCTCCCCATTCTGTGTCTGTCTCTCTCTCCCCATTCTGTGTCTGAGTCTCTCTCCCCATTCTGTCTGCCTCTCTTCCCATTCTGTCTGCCTCTCTCCCCATTCTGTCTGCCTCTCTCCCATTCTGTCTGCCTCTCTCCATTCTGTCTGCCTCTCTCCATTCTGTCTGCCTCCCTCTCTCCCCATTCTGTCTGCCTCTCTCACCCCATTCTGTGTCTGAGTCTCTCTCCCCATTCTGTCTGTTCTCTCTCCCCATTCTGTCTGCCTCTCTTCCATTCTGTCTGCCTCTCTCCCCATTCTGTCTGCCTCTCTCCATTCTGTCTGCCTCTCTCCATTCTGTCTGCCTCTCTCTCTCCCCATTCTGTCTGCCTCTCTCACCCCATTCTGTGTCTGAGTCTCTCTTCCCATTCGGTGTCTGAGTCTGTATCTGTCTCCCCATTCTGTGTCTGAGTCTCTCTCCCCATTCTGTCTGTCTGTCTCTCTCCCATTCTGTCTGCCTCTCTCCCCATTCTGTCTGCCTCTCTCCCCATTCTGTCTGCCTCTCTCCCCATTCTGTCTGCCTCTCTCCCCATTCTGTCTGCCTCTCTCCCCATTCTGTCTGCCTCTCTCCCCATTCTGTCTGCCTCTCTCCCCATTCTGTGTCTGAGTCTCTCTCCCCATTCTTTGTCTGTCTCTCTCCCCATTCTGTCTGCCTCTCTCACCCCATTCTGTCTTGTCTCTCCCCATTCTGTGTCTGTGTCTGTCTCCCCATTCTGTGTCTGTGTCTCTCTCCCCATTCTGTGTCTGTGTCTCTCTCCCCATTCTGTGTCTGTGTCTCTCTCCCCCATTCTGTGTCTGTCTCTCCCCATTCTGTGTCTGTGTCTGTCTCTCCCCATTGTGTGTCTGTGTTTGTCTCTCATCCCTATTATGTGTCTGTCTCTCATCCCATTCTGTGTATGTGTCTCTCTCCCCATTCTGTCTCTCTCTCTCTCCCCATTCTGTGTCTCTCTCCCCATTCTGTGTCTGTGTCTCTCTCTCCATTCTGTGTCTGTCTCTCTGCCCATTCTGTGTCTGTCTCTCTCCCCATTATGTGTCTGTCTCTCTCCCCATTCTGTGTCTGTGTCTCTCTCCCCATTCTGTGTCTGTCTCTCCCCATTCTGTGTCTGTCTCTCCCCATTCTGTGTCTGTCTCTCTCTCCATTCTGTGTCTGTCTCTCTGCCCATTCTGTGTCTGCCTCTCCCCATTCTGTGTCTGCCTCTCCCCATTCTGTGTCTGTCTCTCCCCATTCTGTGTCTGTCTCTCCCCATTCTGTGTCTGTCCTCTCCCCATTCTGTGTCTGCCTCTCTCTCCCCATTCTGTGTCTGTCTCTCCCCATTTTGTGTCTGCCTCCCCCCATTCTGTGTCTGTCTCTCTCCCCATTCTGTGTCTGTCTCTCCCAATTCTGTGTCTGTCTCTCCCCATTTGTGTCTGTCTCTCCCCATTCTGTGTCTGTCTCTCCCATTCGGTGTCTGTCTCTCCCCATTCGGTGTCTGTCTCTCCCCATTCGGTGTCTGTCTCTCCCCATTCGGTGTCTGTCTCTCCCCCATTCGGTGTCTGTCTCTCCCCATTCGGTGTCTGTCTCTCCCCATTCGGTGTCTGTCTCTCCCCATTCTGTGTCTGTCTCTCCCCATTCTGTGTCTGTCTCTCCCCATTCTGTCTCTGTCTCTCCCCATTCTGTCTCTGTCTCTCCCATTCTGTGCCTGTCTCTCCCCATTCTGTGCCTGTCTCTCCCCATTCTGTGTCTGTCTCTCCCCATTCTGTCTCTCTCTCTCCCCATTCTGTCTCTCTCTCTCCCCCATTCTGTGCCTGTCTCTCCCCATTCTGTGCCTGTCTCTCCCCATTCTGTGTCTGACTCTCCCCATTCTGTCTCTCTCTCTCCCATTCTCTGTCTCTCCCTCCCCATTCTGTGTCTGTCTCTCCCCATTCTGTGTCTCTCTCTCCCCATTCTGTGTCTCTCTCTCCCCATTCTGTGTCTCTCTCTCCCCATTCTGTGTCTCTCTCTCCCCATTCTGTGTCTCTCTCTCCCCATTCTGTGTCTCTCTCTCCTCATTCTGTGCCTGTCTCTCCCATTCTGTGTCTGTCTCTGTCCCCATTCTGTGTCTGTCTCTCTCCCCATTCTGTGTCTGTCTCTCCCCATTCTGTGTCTGTCTCTCTCCCATTCTGTGTCTCTCTCTCCCCATTCTGTGTCTCTCTCTCCCCATTCTGTGTCTCTCTCTCCCCATTCTGTGTCTCTCTCCCCATTCTGTGCATGTCTCTCCCCATTCTGTGTCTCTCTCCCCATTCTGTGTCTGTCTCTCCCCATTCTGTGTCTGTCTCTCTCCCCATTCTGTGTCTCTCTCTCCCCATTCTGTGTCTCTCTCTCCCCCATTCTGTGTCTCTCTCTCCCCATTCTGTGTCTCTCTCTCCCCATTCTGTGTCTCTCTCTCCCCATTCTGTGTCTCTCTCTCCCCCATTCTGTGTCTCTCTCTCCCCATTCTGTGTTTCTCTCTCCCCATTCTGTGTTTCTCTCTCCCCATTCTGTGCCTGTCCTCTCCCCATTCTGTGTCTCTCTCTCCCCATTCTGTGCCTGTCTCTCCCCATTCTGTGCCTGTCTCTCCCCATTCTGTGCCTCTCTCTCCCCATTCTGTGTCTCTCTCTCCCCATTCTGTGTCTGTCTCTCCCCATTCTGTGTCTCTCTCTCCCCATTCTGTGTCTCTCTCTCCCCCATTCTGTCTGCCTCTCTCCCCATTCTGTCTGCCTCTCTCCCCATTCTGTCTCTCTCTCCCCATTCTGTGTCTCTCTCTCCCCATTCTGTGTCTCTCTCTCCCCATTCTGTCTCTCTCTCCCCATTCTGTGTCTCTCTCTCCCCATTCTGTGTTCTCTCTCCCCATTCTGTGCCTGTCTCTCCCCATTCTGTGTCTCTCTCTCCCCATTCTGTGCCTGTCTCTCCCCATTCTGTGCCTGTCTCTCCCCATTCTGTGCCTCTCTCTCCCCATTCTGTGTCTCTCTCTCCCCATTCTGTGTCTCTCTCTCCCCAATCTGTGTCCTCTCTCTCCCCATTCTGTGTCTCTCTCTCCCCATTCTGTCTGCCTCTCTCCCCATTCTGTCTGCCTCTCTCCCCATTCTGTCTGCCTCTCTCCCCATTCTGTCTGCCTCTCTCCCCATTCTGTCTGCCTCTCTCCCCATTCTGTGTCTGAGTCTCTCTCCCCATTCTGTGTCTCTCTCTCCCCATTCTGTGTCTCTCTCTCCCCATTCTGTTTCTCTCTCTGCCCATTCTGTGTCTCTCTCTCCCCATTCTGTGTCTCTCTCTCCCCATTCTGTGTCTCTCTCTCCCCATTCTGTGTCTCTCTCTCCCCATTCTGTGTTTCTCTCTCCCCATTCTGTGTTTCTCTCTCCCCATTCTGTGCCTGTCTCTCCCCATTCTGTGTCTCTCTCTCCCCATTCTGTGCCTGTCTCTCCCCATTCTGTGCCTGTCTCTCCCCATTCTGTGCCTCTCTCTCCCCATTCTGTGTCTCTCTCTCCCCATTCTGTGTCTGTCTCTCCCCATTCTGTGTCTCTCTCTCCCCATTCTGTGTCTCTCTCTCCCCATTCTGTCTGCCTCTCTCCCCATTCTGTCTGCCTCTCTCCCCATTCTGTCTGCCTCTCTCCCCCTTCTGTCTGCCTCTCTCCCCATTCTGTGCCTCTCTCTCCCCATTCTGTGTCTCTCTCTCCCCATTCTGTGTCTCTCTCTCCCCATTCTGTGTCTCTCTCTCCCCATTCTGTGTCTCTCTCTCCCCATTCTGTCTGCCTCTCTCCCCATTCTGTCTGCCTCTCTCCCCATTCTGTCTCTCTCTCCCCATTCTGTGTCTCTCTCTCCCCATTCTGTGTCTCTCTCTCCCCATTCTGTGTCTCTCTCTCCCCATTCTGTGTCTCTCTCTCCCCATTCTGTGTTTCTCTCTCCCCATTCTGTGCCTGTCTCTCCCCATTCTGTGTCTCTCTCTCCCCATTCTGTGCCTGTCTCTCCCCATTCTGTGCCTGTCTCTCCCCATTCTGTGCCTCTCTCTCCCCATTCTGTGTCTCTCTCTCCCCATTCTGTGTCTCTCTCTCCCCCTTCTGTCTGCCTCTCTCCCCATTCTGTGCCTCTCTCTCCCCATTCTGTGTCTCTCTCTCCCCATTCTGTGTCTGTCTCTCCCCATTCTGTGTCTCTCTCTCTCCCCATTCTGTGTCTCTCTCTCTCCCCATTCTGTGTCTCTCTCTCCCCATTCTGTCTGCCTCTCTCCCCATTCTGTCTGCCTCTCTCCCCATTCTGTCTCTCTCTCCCCATTCTGTGTCTCTCTCTCCCCATTCTGTGTCTCTCTCTCCCCATTCTGTCTCTCTCTCCCCATTCTGTGTCTCTCTCTCCCCATTCTGTGTTTCTCTCTCCCCATTCTGTGCCTGTCTCTCCCCATTCTGTGTCTCTCTCTCCCCATTCTGTGCCTGTCTCTCCCCATTCTGTGCCTGTCTCTCCCCATTCTGTGCCTCTCTCTCCCCATTCTGTGTCTCTCTCTCCCCATTCTGTGTCTCTCTCTCCCCAATCTGTGTCTCTCTCTCCCCATTCTGTGTCTCTCTCTCCCCATTCTGTCTGCCTCTCTCCCCATTCTGTCTGCCTCTCTCCCCATTCTGTCTGCCTCTCTCCCCATTCTGTCTGCCTCTCTCCCCATTCTGTCTGCCTCTCTCCCCATTCTGTCTGCCTCTCTCCCCATTCTGTGTCTGAGTCTCTCTCCCCATTCTGTGTCTCTCTCTCCCCATTCTGTGTCTCTCTCTCCCCATTCTGTTTCTCTCTCTCCCCATTCTGTGTCTCTCTCTCCCCATTCTGTGTCTCTCTCTCCCCATTCTGTGTCTCTCTCTCCCCATTCTGTGTCTCTCTCTCCCCATTCTGTGTCTCTCTCTCCCCATTCTGTGTTTCTCTCTCCCCATTCTGTGTTTCTCTCTCCCCATTCTGTGTTTCTCTCTCCCCATTCTGTGCCTGTCTCTCCCCATTCTGTGTCTCTCTCTCCCCATTCTGTGCCTGTCTCTCCCCATTCTGTGCCTGTCTCTCCCCATTCTGTGCCTCTCTCTCCCCATTCTGTGTCTCTCTCTCCCCATTCTGTGTCTCTCTCTCCCCATTCTGTGTCTCTCTCTCCCCATTCTGTGTCTCTCTCTCCCCATTCTGTCTGCCTCTCTCCCCATTCTGTCTGCCTCTCTCCCCATTCTGTCTGCCTCTCTCCCCCTTCTGTCTGCCTCTCTCCCCATTCTGTGCCTCTCTCTCCCCATTCTGTGTCTCTCTCTCCCCATTCTGTGTCTGTCTCTCCCCATTCTGTGTCTCTCTCTCCCCATTCTGTGTCTCTCTCTCCCCATTCTGTCTGCCTCTCTCCCCATTCTGTCTGCCTCTCTCCCCATTCTGTCTCTCTCTCCCCATTCTGTGTCTCTCTCTCCCCATTCTGTGTCTCTCTCTCCCCATTCTGTCTCTCTCTCTCCCCATTCTGTGTCTCTCTCTCCCCATTCTGTGTTTCTCTCTCCCCATTCTGTGCCTGTCTCTCCCCATTCTGTGTCTCTCTCTCCCCATTCTGTGCCTGTCTCTCCCCATTCTGTGCCTGTCTCTCCCCATTCTGTGCCTGTCTCTCCCCATTCTGTGCCTGTCTCTCCCCATTCTGTGCCTCTCTCTCCCCATTCTGTGTCTCTCTCTCCCCATTCTGTGTCTCTCTCTCCCCATTCTGTGTCTCTCTCTCCCCATTCTGTGTCTCTCTCTCCCCATTCTGTGTCTCTCTCTCCCCATTCTGTGTTTCTCTCTCCCCATTCTGTGTTTCTCTCTCCCCATTCTGTGCCTGTCTCTCCCCATACTGTGTCTCTCTCTCCCCATTCTGTGCCTGTCTCTTCCCATTCTGTGCCTGTCTCTCCCCATTCTGTGCCTCTCTCTCCCCATTCTGTGTCTCTCTCTCCCCATTCTGTGTCTGTCTCTCCCCATTCTGTGTCTCTCTCTCCCCATTCTGTGTCTCTCTCTCCCCATTCTGTGTCTCTCTCTCCCCATTCTGTGTCTCTCTCTCCCCATTCTGTCTGCCTCTCTCCCCATTCTGTCTGCCTCTCTCCCCCTTCTGTCTGCCTCTCTCCCCATTCTGTGCCTCTCTCTCCCCATTCTGTGTCTCTCTCTCCCCATTCTGTGTCTGTCTCTCCCCATTCTGTGTCTCTCTTTCCCCATTCTGTGTCTCTCTCTCCCCATTCTGTCTGCCTCTCTCCCCATTCTGTCTGCCTCTCTCCCCATTCTGTCTCTCTCTCCCCATTCTGTGTCTCTCTCTCCCCATTCTGTGTCTCTCTCTCTCCATTCTGTGTCTCTCTCTCCCCATTCTGTGTCTCTCTCTCCCCATTCTGTGTTTCTCTCTCCCCATTCTGTGCCTGTCTCTCCCCATTCTGTGTCTCTCTCTCCCCATTCTGTGCCTCTCTCTCCCCATTCTGTGCCTGTCTCTCCCCATTCTGTGTCTCTCTCTCCCCATTCTGTGCCTGTCTCTCCCCATTCTGTGCCTGTCTCTCCCCATTCTGTGCCTCTCTCTCCCCATTCTGTGTCTCTCTCTCCCCATTCTGTCTGCCTCTCTCCCCATTCTGTGTCTGAGTCTCTCTCCCCATTCTTTGTCTGTCTCTCTCCCCATTCTGTCTGCCTCTCTCACCCAATTCTGTGTCTGTGTCTGTCTCCCCATTCTGTGTCTGTGTCTGTCTCCCCATTCTGTGTCTGTGTCTCTCTCCCCATTCTGTGTCTGTCTCTCTCCCCATTCTGTGTCTGTGTCTCTCTCCCCATTCTGTGTCTGTGTCTCTCTCCCCATTCTGTGTCTGTCTCTCTTCCCATTTTGTGTCTGTCTCTCTCTCTCCCCATTCTGTGTCTGTCTCTCTCCCCATTCTGTGTCTGTGTCTCTCTCCCCATTCTGTGTCTGTGTCTCTCTCCCCATTCTGTGTCTGTGTCTCTCTCCCCATTCTGTGTCTGTCTCTCCCCATTCTGTGTCTGTCTCTCTCTCCATTCTGTGTCTGACTCTCTCCCCATTCTGTGTCTGTCTCTCTCCCCATTCTGTGTCTGTCTCTCTCCCCATTCTGTGTCTGTCTCTCTCCCCATTCTGTGTCTGTCTCTCTCCCCATTCTGTGTCTGTCTCTCTCCCCATTCTGTGTCTGTCTCTCTCCCCATTCTGTGTCTGTCTCTCTCCCCTTTCTGTGTCTGTCTCTCCCCATTCTGTGTCTGTCTCTCCCCATTCTGTGTCTGCCTCTCCCCATTCTGTGTCTGCCTTTCCCCATTCTGTGTCTGCCTCTCCCCATTCTGTGTCTGTCTCTCCCCATTCTGTGTCTGTCTCTCCCCATTCTGTGTCTGTCTCTCCCCATTCTGTGTCTGTCTCTCCCCATTCTGTGTCTGTCTCTCCCCATTCTGTGTCTGTCTCTCCCCATTCTGTGTCTGCCTCTCTCTCCCCATTCTGTGTCTGTCTCTCCCCATTCTGTGTCTGTCTCTCTCCCCATTCTGTGTCTGTCTCTCCCAATTCTGTGTCTGTCTCTCCCCATTCTGTGTCTGTCTCTCCCCATTCTGTGTCTGTCTCTCCCCATTCGGTGTCTGTCTCTCCCCATTCGGTGTCTGTCTCTCCCCATTCGGTGTCTGTCTCTCCCCATTCGGTGTCTGTCTCTCCCCATTCTGTGTCTCTCTCTCCCCATTCTGTGTCTGTCTCTCCCCATTCTGTGTCTCTCTTTCCCCATTCTGTGTCTCTCTCTCCCCATTCTGTGTCTCTCTCTCCCCATTCTGTGTCTCTCTCTCCCCATTCTGTGTCTCTCTCTCCCCATTCTGTGCCTGTCTCTCCCCATTCTGTGCCTCTCTCTCCCCATTCTGTGTCTCTCTCTCCCCATTCTGTGTCTCTCTCTCCCCATTCTGTGTCTGTCTCTCCCCATTCTGTGTCTCTCTCTCCCCATTCTGTGTCTCTCTCTCCCCATTCTGTCTGCCTCTCTCCCCATTCTGTCTGCCTCTCTCCCCATTCTGTCTGCCTCTCTCCCCATTCTGTCTGCCTCTCTCCCCATTCTGTCTGCCTCTCTCCCCATTCTGTCTGCCTCTCTCCCCATTCTGTGTCTGAGTCTCTCTCCCCATTCTTTGTCTGTCTCTCTCCCCATTCTGTCTGCCTCTCTCACCCCATTCTGTCTGTCTCTCCCCATTCTGTGTCTGTGTCTGTCTCCCCATTCTGTGTCTGTGTCTCTCTCCCCATTCTGTGTCTGTGTCTGTCTCTCCCCATTGTGTGTCTGTGTTTGTCTCTCATCCCTATTATGTGTCTGTCTCTCATCCCATTCTGTGTATGTGTCTCTCTCCCCATTCTGTCTCTCTCTCTCATCCCATTCTGTGTCTCTCTTCCCATTTTGTGTCTGTCTCTCTCTCTCTCCCCATTCTGTGTCTGTGTCTCTCTGCCCATTCTGTGTCTGTCTCTCTCCCCATTATGTGTCTGTCTCTCTCCCCATTCTGTGTCTGTCTCTCTCCCCATTCTGTGTCTGTCTCTCTCCCCATTCTGTGTCTGTCTCCCCCCATTCTGTGTCTGTCTCTCCCCATTCTGTGTCTGTCTCTCCCCATTCTGTGTCTGCCTCTCCCCATTCTGTGTCTGCCTCTCCCCATTCTGTGTCTGCCTCTCCCCATTCTGTGTCTGCCTATCCCCATTCTGTGTCTGTCTCTCCCCATTCTGTGTCTGTCTCTCCCCATTCTGTGTCTGTCTCTCCCCATTCTGTGTCTGTCTCTCCCCATTCTGTGTCTGCCTCTCTCTCCCCATTCTGTGTCTGTCTCTCCCCATTTTGTGTCTGCCTCTCCCCATTCTGTGTCTGTCTCTCCCCATTCTGTGTCTGTCTCTCCCCATTCTGTGTCTGTCTCTCCCCATTCGGTGTCTGTCTCTCCCCATTCGGTGTCTGTCTCTCCCCATTCGGTGTCTGTCTCTCCCCATTCGGTGTCTGTCTCTCCCCATTCTGTGTCTGTCTCTCCCCATTCTGTGTCTCTCTCTCCCAATTCTGTGTCTCTCTCTCCCCATTCTGTCTGCCTCTCTCCCCATTCTGTCTGCCTCTCTCCCCATTCTGTCTCTCTCTCCCCATTCTGTGTCTCTCTCTCCCCATTCTGTGTCTCTCTCTCCCCATTCTGTGTCTCTCTCTCCCCATTCTGTGTCTCTCTCTCCCCATTCTGTGTTTCTCTCTCCCCATTCTGTGCCTGTCTCTCCCCATTCTGTGCCTCTCTCTCCCCATTCTGTGCCTGTCTCTCCCCATTCTGTGCCTGTCTCTCCCCATTCTGTGCCTCTCTCTCCCCATTCTGTGCCTCTCTCTCCCCATTCTGTGTCTCTCTCTCCCCATTCTGTGTCTCTCTCTCCCCATTCTGTGTCTCTCTCTCCCCATTCTGTGTCTCTCTCTCCCCATTCTGTCTGCCTCTCTCTCCATTCTGTCTGCCTCTCTCCCCATTCTGTCTGCCTCTCTCCCCATTCTGTCTCTCTCTCCCCATTCTGTGTCTCTCTCTCCCCATTCTGTGTCTCTCTCTCCCCATTCTGTGTCTCTCTCTCCCCATTCTGTGTCTCTCTCTCCCCATTCTGTGTTTCTCTCTCCCCATTCTGTGCCTGTCTCTCCCCATTCTGTGTCTCTCTCTCCCCATTCTGTGCCTGTCTCTCCCCATTCTGTGCCTCTCTCTCCCCATTCTGTGCCTCTCTCTCCCCATTCTGTGTCTCTCTCTCCCCATTCTGTGTCTCTCTCTCCCCATTCTGTGTCTCTCTCTCCCCATTCTGTGTCTCTCTCTCCCCATTCTGTCTGCCTCTCTCTCCATTCTGTCTGCCTCTCTCCCCAATCTGTCTGCCTCTCTCCCCATTCTGTGTCTGAGTCTCTCTCCCCATTCTTTGTCTGTCTCTCTCCCCATTCTGTCTGCCTCTCTCAACCCATTCTGTCTGTCTCTCCCCATTCTGTGTCTGTGTCTGTCTCCCCATTCTGTGTCTGTGTCTCTCTCCCCATTCTGTGTCTGTGGCTGTCTCTCCCCATTCTGTGTCTGTGTCTGTCTCTCCCCATTGTGTGTCTGTGTTTGTCTCTCATCCCTATTATGTGTCTGTCTCTCATCCCATTCTGTGTATGTGTCTCTCTCCCCATTCTGTCTCTCTCTCTCATCCCATTCTGTGTCTCTCTTCCCATTTTGTGTCTGTCTCTCTCTCTCCCCATTCTGTGTCTGTGTCTCTCTCCCCATTCTGTGTCCGTGTCTCTCTCTCCATTCTGTGTCTCTCTCTCCCCATTCTGTGCCTGTCTCTCCCCATTCTGTGTCTGTCTCTCTCCCCATTCTGTGTCTGTCTCTCTCCCCATTCTGTGTCTGTCTCTCCCCATTCTGTGTCTGTCTCTCTCCCCATTCTGTGTCTGTCTCTCTCCCCATTCTGTGTCTCTCTCTCCCCATTCTGTGTCTCTCTCTCCCCATTCTGTGTCTCTCTCTCCCCATTCTGTGTCTCTCTCCCCATTCTGTGCATGTCTCTCCCCATTCTGTGTCTCTCTCCCCATTCTGTGTCTCTCTCCCCATTCTGTGTCTGTCTCTCCCCATTCTGTGTCTCTCTCTCCCCATTCTGTGTCTCTCTCTCCCCATTCTGTGCCTGTCTCTCCCCATTCTGTGCCTCTCTCTCCCCATTCTGTGTCTCTCTCTCCCCATTCTGTGTCTCTCTCTCCCCATTCTGTGTCTGTCTCTCCCCATTCTGTGTCTCTCTCTCCCCATTCTGTGTCTCTCTCTCCCCATTCTGTCTGCCTCTCTCCCCATTCTGTCTGCCTCTCTCCCCATTCTGTCTGCCTCTCTCCCCATTCTGTCTGCCTCTCTCCCCATTCTGTCTGCCTCTCTCCCCATTCTGTGTCTGAGTCTCTCTCCCCATTCTTTGTCTGTCTCTCTCCCCATTCTGTCTGCCTCTCTCACCCCATTCTGTCTGTCTCTCCCCATTCTGTGTCTGTGTCTGTCTCCCCATTCTGTGTCTGTGTCTCTCTCCCCATTCTGTGTCTGTGTCTGTCTCTCCCCATTGTGTGTCTGTGTTTGTCTCTCATCCCTATTATGTGTCTGTCTCTCATCCCATTCTGTGTATGTGTCTCTCTCCCCATTCTGTCTCTCTCTCTCATCCCATTCTGTGTCTCTCTTCCCATTTTGTGTCTGTCTCTCTCTCTCTCCCCATTCTGTGTCTGTGTCTCTCTGCCCATTCTGTGTCTGTCTCTCTCCCCATTATGTGTCTGTCTCTCTCCCCATTCTGTGTCTGTCTCTCTCCCCATTCTGTGTCTGTCTCTCTCCCCATTCTGTGTCTGTCTCCCCCCATTCTGTGTCTGTCTCTCCCCATTCTGTGTCTGTCTCTCCCCATTCTGTGTCTGCCTCTCCCCATTCTGTGTCTGCCTCTCCCCATTCTGTGTCTGCCTCTCCCCATTCTGTGTCTGCCTATCCCCATTCTGTGTCTGTCTCTCCCCATTCTGTGTCTGTCTCTCCCCATTCTGTGTCTGTCTCTCCCCATTCTGTGTCTGTCTCTCCCCATTCTGTGTCTGCCTCTCTCTCCCCATTCTGTGTCTGTCTCTCCCCATTTTGTGTCTGCCTCTCCCCATTCTGTGTCTGTCTCTCCCCATTCTGTGTCTGTCTCTCCCCATTCTGTGTCTGTCTCTCCCCATTCGGTGTCTGTCTCTCCCCATTCGGTGTCTGTCTCTCCCCATTCGGTGTCTGTCTCTCCCCATTCGGTGTCTGTCTCTCCCCATTCTGTGTCTGTCTCTCCCCATTCTGTGTCTCTCTCTCCCAATTCTGTGTCTCTCTCTCCCCATTCTGTCTGCCTCTCTCCCCATTCTGTCTGCCTCTCTCCCCATTCTGTCTCTCTCTCCCCATTCTGTGTCTCTCTCTCCCCATTCTGTGTCTCTCTCTCCCCATTCTGTGTCTCTCTCTCCCCATTCTGTGTCTCTCTCTCCCCATTCTGTGTTTCTCTCTCCCCATTCTGTGCCTGTCTCTCCCCATTCTGTGCCTCTCTCTCCCCATTCTGTGCCTGTCTCTCCCCATTCTGTGCCTGTCTCTCCCCATTCTGTGCCTCTCTCTCCCCATTCTGTGCCTCTCTCTCCCCATTCTGTGTCTCTCTCTCCCCATTCTGTGTCTCTCTCTCCCCATTCTGTGTCTCTCTCTCCCCATTCTGTGTCTCTCTCTCCCCATTCTGTCTGCCTCTCTCTCCATTCTGTCTGCCTCTCTCCCCATTCTGTCTGCCTCTCTCCCCATTCTGTCTCTCTCTCCCCATTCTGTGTCTCTCTCTCCCCATTCTGTGTCTCTCTCTCCCCATTCTGTGTCTCTCTCTCCCCATTCTGTGTCTCTCTCTCCCCATTCTGTGTTTCTCTCTCCCCATTCTGTGTTTCTCTCTCCCCATTCTGTGCCTGTCTCTCCCCATTCTGTGTCTCTCTCTCCCCATTCTGTGCCTGTCTCTCCCCATTCTGTGCCTCTCTCTCCCCATTCTGTGCCTCTCTCTCCCCATTCTGTGTCTCTCTCTCCCCATTCTGTGTCTCTCTCTCCCCATTCTGTGTCTCTCTCTCCCCATTCTGTGTCTCTCTCTCCCCATTCTGTCTGCCTCTCTCTCCATTCTGTCTGCCTCTCTCCCCATTCTGTCTGCCTCTCTCCCCATTCTGTGTCTGAGTCTCTCTCCCCATTCTTTGTCTGTCTCTCTCCCCATTCTGTCTGCCTCTCTCAACCCATTCTGTCTGTCTCTCCCCATTCTGTGTCTGTGTCTGTCTCCCCATTCTGTGTCTGTGTCTCTCTCCCCATTCTGTGTCTGTGGCTGTCTCTCCCCATTCTGTGTCTGTGTCTGTCTCTCCCCATTGTGTGTCTGTGTTTGTCTCTCATCCCTATTATGTGTCTGTCTCTCATCCCATTCTGTGTATGTGTCTCTCTCCCCATTCTGTCTCTCTCTCTCATCCCATTCTGTGTCTCTCTTCCCATTTTGTGTCTGTCTCTCTCTCTCCCCATTCTGTGTCTGTGTCTCTCTCCCCATTCTGTGTCCGTGTCTCTCTCTCCATTCTGTGTCTGTCTCTCTGCCCATTCTGTGTCTGTCTCTCTCCCCATTCTGTGTCTGTCTCTCTCCCCATTCTGTGTCTGTCTCTCTCCCCATTCTGTGTCTCTCTCTCCCCATTCTGTGCCTGTCTCTCCCCATTCTGTGTCTGTCTCTCTCCCCATTCTGTGTCTGTCTCTCTCCCCATTCTGTGTCTGTCTCTCCCCATTCTGTGTCTGTCTCTCTCCCCATTCTGTGTCTGTCTCTCTCCCCATTCTGTGTCTCTCTCTCCCCATTCTGTGTCTCTCTCTCCCCATTCTGTGTCTCTCTCTCCCCATTCTGTGTCTCTCTCCCCATTCTGTGCATGTCTCTCCCCATTCTGTGTCTCTCTCCCCATTCTGTGTCTCTCTCCCCATTCTGTGTCTGTCTCTCCCCATTCTGTGTCTGTCTCTCTCCCCATTCTGTGTCTCTCTCTCCCCATTCTGTGTCTCTCTCTCCCCATTCTGTGTCTCTCTCTCCCCATTCTGTGTCTCTCTCTCCCCATTCTGTGTCTCTCTCTCCCCATTCTGTGTCTCTCTCTCCCCATTCTGTGTTTCTCTCTCCCCATTCTGTGCCTGTCTCTCCCCATTCTGTGTCTCTCTCTCCCCATTCTGTGCCTGTCTCTCCCCATTCTGTGCCTGTCTCTCCCCATTCTGTGCCTCTCTCTCCCCATTCTGTGTCTCTCTCTCCCCATTCTGTGTCTCTCTCTCCCCATTCTGTGTCTGTCTCTCCCCATTCTGTGTCTCTTTCTCCCCATTCTGTGTCTCTCTCTCCCTATTCTGTCTGCCTCTCTCCCCATTCTGTCTGCCTCTCTCCCCATTCTGTCTGCCTCTCTCCCCATTCTGTGCCTCTCTCTCCCCATTCTGTGTCTCTCTCTCCCCATTCTGTGTCTGTCTCTCCCCATTCTGTGTCTCTCTCTCCCCATTCTGTGTCTCTCTCTCCCCATTCTGTCTGCCTCTCTCCCCATTCTGTCTGCCTCTCTCCCCATTCTGTCTCTCTCTCCCCATTCTGTCTCTCTCTCCCCATTCTGTGTCTCTCTCTCCCCATTCTGTGTCTCTCTCTCCCCATTCTGTGTCTCTCTCTCCCCATTCTGTGTCTCTCTCTCCCCATTCTGTGTTTCTCTCTCCCAATTCTGTGCCTGTCTCTCCCCATTCTGTGTCTCTCTCTCCCCATTCTGTGCCTGTCTCTCCCCATTCTGTGCCTGTCTCTCCCCATTCTGTGCCTCTCTCTCCCCATTCTGTGTCTGTCTCTCCCCATTCTGTGTCTCTCTCTCCCCATTCTGTGTCTCTCTCTCCCCATTCTGTGTCTCTCTCTCCCCATTCTGTCTGCCTCTCTCCCCATTCTGTCTGCCTCTCTCCCCATTCTGTCTGCCTCTCTCCCCATTCTGTCTGCCTCTCTCCCCATTCTGTCTGCCTCTCTCCCCATTCTGTCTGCCTCTCTCCCCATTCTGTGTCTCTCTCTCCCCATTCTGTCTGCCTCTCTCCCCATTCTGTCTGCCTCTCTCCCCATTCTGTCTGCCTCTCTCTCCCCATTCTGTCTGTCTCTCCCCATTCTGTGTCTGTGTCTGTCTCCCCATTCTGTGTCTGTGTCTCTCTCCCCATTCTGTGTCTGTGTCTGTCTCTCCCCATTCTGTGTCTGTCTCTCCCCATTCTGTGTCTGTCTCTCTCCCCATTCTGTGTCTGTGTCTCTCTCCCCATTCTGTGTCTGTGTCTCTCTCCCCATTCTGTGTCTGTCTCTCTTCCCATTTTGTGTCTGTCTCTCTCTCTCCCCATTCTGTGTCTGCCTCTCTCCCCATTCTGTGTCTGTGTCTCTCTCCCCATTCTGTGTCTGTGTCTCTCTCCCCATTCTGTGTCTGTCTCTCCCCATTCTGTGTCTGTCTCTCTCTCCATTCTGTGTCTGTCTCTCTCCCCATTCTGTGTCTGTCTCTCTCCCCATTCTGTGTCTGTCTCTCTCCCCATTCTGTGTCTGTCTCTCTCCCCATTCTGTGTCTGTCTCTCTCCCCATTCTATGTCTGTCTCTCTCCCCATTCTGTGTCTGTCTCTCCCCATTCTGTGTCTGTCTCCCCCCATTCTGTGTCTGTCTCTCTCCCCATTCTGTGTCTGTCTCTCCCCATTCTGTGTCTGTCTCCCCCCATTCTGTGTCTGTCTCTCCCCATTCTGTGTCTGCCTCTCCCCATTCTGTGTCTGCCTCTCCCCATTCTGTGTCTGCCTCTCCCCATTCTGTGTCTGCCTCTCCCCATTCTGTGTCTGCCTCTCCCCATTCTGTGTCTGTCTCTCCCCATTCTGTGTCTGTCTCTCCCCATTCTGTGTCTGTCTCTCCCCATTCTGTGTCTGTCTCTCCCCATTCTGTGTCTGCCTCTCTCTCCCCATTCTGTGTCTGTCTCTCCCCATTTTGTGTCTGCCTCTCCCCATTCTGTGTCTGTCTCTCTCCCCATTCTGTGTCTGTCTCTCCCAATTCTGTGTCTGTCTCTCCCAATTCTGTGTCTGTCTCTCCCCATTCTGTGTCTGTCTCTCCCCATTCTGTGTCTGTCTCTCCCCATTCGGTGTCTGTCTCTCCCCATTCGGTGTCTGTCTCTCCCCATTCTGTGTCTCTCTCCCCATTCTGTGTCTGTCTCTCCCCATTCTGTGTCTCTCTTTCCCCATTCTGTGTCTCTCTCTCTCCCCATTCTGTGTCTCTCTCTCCCCATTCTGTGTCTCTCTCTCCCCATTCTGTGTCTCTCTCTCTCCATTCTGTGTCTCTCTCTCCCCATTCTGTGCCTGTCTCTCCCCATTCTGTGCCTCTCTCTCCCCATTCTGTGTCTCTCTCTCCCCATTCTGTGTCTGTCTCTCCCCATTCTGTGTCTCTCTCTCTCCCCATTCTGTGTCTCTCTCTCCCCATTCTGTCTACCTCTCTCCCCATTCTGTCTGCCTCTCTCCCCATTCTGTCTGCCTCTCTCCCCATTCTGTCTGCCTCTCTCCCCATTCTGTGTCTGAGTCTCTCTCCCCATTCTTTGTCTGTCTCTCTCCCCATTCTGTCTGCCTCTCTCACCCCATTCTGTCTGTCTCTCCCCATTCTGTGTCTGTGTCTGTCTCCCCATTCTGTGTCTGTGTCTCTCTCCCCATTCTGTGTCTGTGTCTGTCTCTCCCCATTCTGTGTCTGTGTCTGTCTCTCCCCATTGTGTGTCTGTGTTTGTCTCTCATCCCTATTGTGTGTCTGTCTCTCATACCATTCTGTGTATGTGTCTCTCTCCCCATTCTGTCTCTCTCTCTCATCCCATTCTGTGTCTCTCTTTCCATTTTGTGTCTGTCTCTCTCTCTCCCCATTCTGTGTTTGTGTCTCTCTCCCCATTCTGTGTCTGTGTCTCTCTCTCCATTCTGTGTCTGTCTCTCTGCCCATTCTGTGTCTGTCTCTCTCCCCATTATGTGTCTGTCTCTCTCCCCATTCTGTGTCTGTCTCTCTCCCTATTCTGTGTCTGTCTCTCTCCGCATTCTGTGTCTGTCTCTCTCCCCATTCTGTCTGTCTCTCCCCATTCTGTGTCTGTCTCCCCCCATTCTGTGTCTGTCTCTCCCCATTCTGTGTCTGTCTCTCCCCATTCTGTGTCTGCCTCTCCCCATTCTGTGTCTGTCTCTCCCCATTCTGTGTCTGCCTCTCTCTCCCCATTCTGTGTCTGCCTCTCTCTCCCCATTTTGTGTCTGTCTCTCCCCATTTTGTGTCTGCCTCTCCCCATTCTGTGTCTGTCTCTCTCCCCATTCTGTGTCTGTCTCTCCCAATTCTGTGTCTGTCTCTCCCCATTCTGTGTCTGTCTCTCCCCATTCTGTGTCTGTCTCTCCCCATTCGGTGTCTGTCTCTCCCCATTCGGTGTCTGTCTCTCCCCATTCGGTGTCTGTCTCTCCCCATTCGGTGTCTGTCTCTCCCCATTCGGTGTCTGTCTCTCCCCATTCGGTGTCTGTCTCTCCCCATTCGGTGTCTGTCTCTCCCCATTCGGTGTCTGTCTCTCCCCATTCGGTGTCTGTCTCTCCCCATTCTGTGTCTGTCTCTCCCCATTCTGTCTCTGTCTCTCCCCATTCTGTGCCTGTCTCTCCCCATTCTGTGCCTGTCTCTCCCCATTCTGTGCCTGTCTCTCCCCATTCTGTGCCTGTCTCTCCCCATTCTGTGTCTGTCTCTCCCCATTCTGTGTCTGTCTCTCCCCATTCTGTGTCTGTCTCTCCCCATTCTGTCTCTCTCTCTCCCCATTCTGTGTCTGTCTCTCCCCATTCTGTCTCTCTCTCTCCCCATTCTGTGTCTCTCTCTCCCCATTCTGTGTCTCTCTCTCCCCATTCTGTCTCTCTCTCTCCCCATTCTGTGCCTGTCTCTCCCCATTCTGTGCCTGTCTCTCCCCATTCTGTGTCTGTCTCTCCCCATTCTGTCTCTCTCTCTCCCCATTCTCTGTCTCTCTCTCCCCATTCTGTGTCTGTCTCTCCCCATTCTGTGTCTCTCTCTCCCCATTCTGTGTCTGTGTCTGTCTCTCCCCATTCTGCGTCTCTCTCTCCCCATTCTGTGTCTCTCTCTCCCCATTCTGTGCCTGTCTCTCCCCATTCTGCGTCTGTCTCTCTCCCCATTCTGTGTCTGTCTCTCTCCCCATTCTGTGTCTGTCTCTCCCCATTCTGTGTCTGTCTCTCTCCCCATTCTGTGTCTGTCTCTCTCCCCATTCTGTGTCTCTCTCTCCCCATTCTGTGTCTCTCTCTCCCCATTCTGTGTCTCTCTCTCCCCATTCTGTGTCTCTCTCCCCATTCTGTGCATGTCTCTCCCCATTCTGTGTCTCTCTCCCCATTCTGTGTCTGTCTCTCCCCATTCTGTGTCTCTCTCTCCCCATTCTGTGTCTCTCTCTCCCCATTCTGTGTCTCTCTCCCCATTCTGTGTCTCTCTCCCCATTCTGTGCATGTCTCTCCCCATTCTGTCTCTCTCTCCCCATTCTGTGTCTGTCTCTCCCCATTCTGTGTCTGTCTCTCTCCCCATTCTGTGTCTCTCTCTCCCAATTCTGTGTCTCTCTCTCCCCATTCTGTGTCTACCTCTCCCCATTCTGTGTCTGCCTCTCCCCATTCTGTGTCTGTCTCTCCCCATTCTGTCTCTCTCTCTCCCCATTCTGTGTCTGTCTCTCCCCATTCTGTCTCTCTCTCTCCCCATTCTGTGCCTGTCTCTCCCCATTCTGTGCCTGTCTCTCCCCATTCTGTGTCTGTCTCTCCCCATTCTGTCTCTCTCTCTCTCCCCATTCTCTGTCTCTCTCTCCCTATTCTGTGTCTGAGTCTCTCTCCCCATTCTTTGTCTGTCTCTCTCCCCATTCTGTCTGCCTCTCTCACCCCATTCTGTCTGTCTCTCCCCATTCTGTGTCTGTGTCTGTCTCCCCATTCTATGTCTGTGTCTCTCTCCCCATTCTGTGTCTGTGGCTGTCTCTCCCCATTCTGTGTCTGTGTCTGTCTCTCCCCATTGTGTGTCTGTGTTTGTCTCTCATCCCTATTATGTGTCTGTCTATCATCCCATTCTGTGTATGTGTCTCTCTCCCCATTCTGTCTCTCTCTCTCATCCCATTCTGTGTGTCTCTTCCCATTTTGTGTCTGTCTCTCTCTCTCCCCATTCTGTGTCTGTGTCTCTCTCCCCATTCTGTGTCTGCCTCTCTCTCCCCATTTTGTGTCTGTCTCTCCCCATTTTGTGTCTGCCTCTCCCCATTCTGTGTCTGTCTCTCTCCCCATTCTGTGTCTGTCTCTCCCAATTCTGTGTCTGTCTCTCCCCATTCTGTGTCTGTCTCTCCCCATTCTGTGTCTGTCTCTCCCCATTCGGTGTCTGTCTCTCCCCATTCGGTGTCTGTCTCTCCCCATTCGGTGTCTGTCTCTCCCCATTCGGTGTCTGTCTCTCCCCATTCGGTGTCTGTCTCTCCCCATTCGGTGTCTGTCTCTCCCCATTCGGTGTCTGTCTCTCCCCATTCTGTGTCTGTCTCTCCCCATTCTGTCTCTGTCTCTCCCCATTCTGTGCCTGTCTCTCCCCATTCTGTGCCTGTCTCTCCCCATTCTGTGCCTGTCTCTCCCCATTCTGTGCCTGTCTCTCCCCATTCTGTGTCTGTCTCTCCCCATTCTGTGTCTGTCTCTCCCCATTCTGTGTCTGTCTCTCCCCATTCTGTCTCTCTCTCTCCCCATTCTGTGTCTGTCTCTCCCCATTCTGTGCCTGTCTCTCCCCATTCTGTGTCTGTCTCTCCCCATTCTGTGTCTGTCTCTCCCCATTCTGTGTCTGTCTCTCCCCATTCTGTCTCTCTCTCTCCCCATTCTGTGTCTGTCTCTCCCCATTCTGTCTCTCTCTCTCCCCATTCTGTGTCTCTCTCTCCCCATTCTGTGTCTCTCTCTCCCCATTCTGTCTCTCTCTCTCCCCATTCTGTGCCTGTCTCTCCCCATTCTGTGCCTGTCTCTCCCCATTCTGTGTCTGTCTCTCCCCATTCTGTGTCTGTCTCTCCCCATTCTGTGTCTCTCTCTCCCCATTCTGTGTCTGTGTCTGTCTCTCCCCATTCTGCGTCTCTCTCTCCCCATTCTGTGTCTCTCTCTCCCCATTCTGTGCCTGTCTCTCCCCATTCTGCGTCTGTCTCTCTCCCCATTCTGTGTCTGTCTCTCTCCCCATTCTGTGTCTGTCTCTCCCCATTCTGTGTCTGTCTCTCTCCCCATTCTGTGTCTCTCTCTCCCCATTCTGTGTCTCTCTCTCCCCATTCTGTTTCTCTCTCTCCCCATTCTGTGTCTCTCTCTCCCCATTCTGTGTCTCTCTCCCCATTCTGTGCATGTCTCTCCCCATTCTGTGTCTCTCTCCCCATTCTGTGTCTGTCTCTCCCCATTCTGTGTCTCTCTCTCCCCATTCTGTGTCTCTCTCTCCCCATTCTGTGTCTCTCTCCCCATTCTGTGTCTCTCTCCCCATTCTGTGCATGTCTCTCCCCATTCTGTCTCTCTCTCCCCATTCTGTGTCTGTCTCTCCCCATTCTGTGTCTGTCTCTCTCCCCATTCTGTGTCTCTCTCTCCCAATTCTGTGTCTCTCTCTCCCCATTCTGTGTCTACCTCTCCCCATTCTGTGTCTGCCTCTCCCCATTCTGTGTCTGTCTCTCCCCATTCTGTCTCTCTCTCTCCCCATTCTGTGTCTGTCTCTCCCCATTCTGTCTCTCTCTCTCCCCATTCTGTGCCTGTCTCTCCCCATTCTGTGCCTGTCTCTCCCCATTCTGTGTCTGTCTCTCCCCATTCTGTCTCTCTCTCTCTCCCCATTCTCTGTCTCTCTCTCCCCATTCTGTGTCTGAGTCTCTCTCCCCATTCTTTGTCTGTCTCTCTCCCCATTCTGTCTGCCTCTCTCACCCCATTCTGTCTGTCTCTCCCCATTCTGTGTCTGTGTCTGTCTCCCCATTCTATGTCTGTGTCTCTCTCCCCATTCTGTGTCTGTGGCTGTCTCTCCCCATTCTGTGTCTGTGTCTGTCTCTCCCCATTGTGTGTCTGTGTTTGTCTCTCATCCCTATTATGTGTCTGTCTATCATCCCATTCTGTGTATGTGTCTCTCTCCCCATTCTGTCTCTCTCTCTCATCCCATTCTGTGTGTCTCTTCCCATTTTGTGTCTGTCTCTCTCTCTCCCCATTCTGTGTCTGTGTCTCTCTCCCCATTCTGTGTCTGTGTCTCTCTCTCCATTCTGTGTCTGTCTCTCTGCCCATTCTGTGTCTGTCTCTCTCCCCATTATGTGTCTGTCTCTCTCCCCATTCTGTGTCTGTCTCCCCCCATTCTGTGTCTGTCTCTCCCCATTCTGTGTCTGTCTCTCCCCATTCTGTGTCTGTCTCTCCCCATTCTGTGTCTGCCTCTCCCCATTCTGTGTCTGCCTCTCCCCATTCTGTGTCTGCCTCTCCCCATTCTGTGTCTGCCTATCCCCATTCTGTGTCTGTCTCTCCCCATTCTGTGTCTGTCTCTCCCCATTCTGTGTCTGTCTCTCCCCATTCTGTGTCTGTCTCTCCCCATTCTGTGTCTGTCTCTCCCCATTCTGTGTCTGCCTCTCTCTCCCCATTCTGTGTCTGTCTCTCCCCATTTTGTGTCTGCCTCTCCCCATTCTGTGTCTGTCTCTCCCCATTCTGTGTCTGTCTCTCCCCATTCTGTGTCTGTCTCTCCCCATTCTGTGTCTGTCTCTCCCCATTCGGTGTCTGTCTCTCCCCATTCGGTGTCTGTCTCTCCCCATTCGGTGTCTGTCTCTCCCCATTCGGTGTCTGTCTCTCCCCATTCGGTGTCTGTCTCTCCCCATTCTGTGTCTCTCTCTCCCAATTCTGTGTCTCTCTCTCCCCATTCTGTCTGCCTCTCTCCCCATTCTGTCTGCCTCTCTCCCCATTCTGTCTGCCTCTCTCCCATTCTGTCTGCCTCTCTCCCCATTCTGTGCCTCTCTCTCCCCATTCTGTGTCTCTCTCTCCCCATTCTGTGTCTCTCTCTCCCCATTCTGTCTGCCTCTCTCCCCATTCTGTCTGCCTCTCTCCCCATTCTGTCTGCCTCTCTCCCCATTCTGTCTCTCTCTCCCCATTCTGTGTCTCTCTCTCCCCATTCTGTGTCTCTCTCTCCCCATTCTGTGTCTCTCTCTCCCCATTCTGTGTCTCTCTCTCCCCATTCTGTGTTTCTCTCTCCCCATTCTGTGCCTGTCTCTCCCCATTCTGTGCCTCTCTCTCCCCATTCTGTGCCTGTCTCTCCCCATTCTGTGCCTGTCTCTCCCCATTCTGTGCCTCTCTCTCCCCATTCTGTGCCTCTCTCTCCCCATTCTGTGTCTCTCTCTCCCCATTCTGTGTCTCTCTCTCCCCATTCTGTGTCTCTCTCTCCCCATTCTGTCTGCCTCTCTCTCCATTCTGTCTGCCTCTCTCCCCATTCTGTCTGCCTCTCTCCCCATTCTGTGTCTGAGTCTCTCTCCCCATTCTTTGTCTGTCTCTCTCCCCATTCTGTCTGCCTCTCTCACCCCATTCTGTCTGTCTCTCCCCATTCTGTGTCTGTGTCTGTCTCCCCATTCTGTGTCTGTGTCTCTCTCCCCATTCTGTGTCTGTGGCTGTCTCTCCCCATTGTGTGTCTGTGTTTGTCTCTCATCCCTATTATGTGTCTGTCTCTCATCCCATTCTGTGTATGTGTCTCTCTCCCCATTCTGTCTCTCTCTCTCATCCCATTCTGTGTCTCTCTTCCCATTTTGTGTCTGTCTCTCTCTCTCCCCATTCTGTGTCTGTGTCTCTCTCCCCATTCTGTGTCCGTGTCTCTCTCTCCATTCTGTGTCTGTCTCTCTGCCCATTCTGTGTCTGTCTCTCTCCCCATTATGTGTCTGTCTCTCTCCCCATTCTGTGTCTGTCTCTCTCCCCATTCTGTGTCTCTCTCTCCCCATTCTGTGCCTGTCTCTCCCCATTCTGTGTCTGTCTCTCTCCCCATTCTGTGTCTGTCTCTCTCCCCATTCTGTGTCTGTCTCTCTCCCCATTCTGTGTCTGTCTCTCCCCATTCTGTGTCTGTCTCTCTCCCCATTCTGTGTCTCTCTCTCCCCATTCTGTGTCTCTCTCTCCCCATTCTGTGTCTCTCTCTCCCCATTCTGTGTCTCTCTCCCCATTCTGTGCATGTCTCTCCCCATTCTGTGTCTCTCTCCCCATTCTGTGTCTCTCTCCCCATTCTGTGTCTGTCTCTCCCCATTCTGTGTCTGTCTCTCTCCCCATTCTGTGTCTGTCTCTCTCCCCATTCTGTGTCTCTCTCTCCCCATTCTGTGTCTCTCTCTCCCCATTCTGTGTCTCTCTCTCCCCATTCTGTGTCTCTCTTTCCCCATTCTGTGTCTCTCTCTCCCCATTCTGTGTTTCTCTCTCCCCATTCTGTGCCTGTCTCTCCCCATTCTGTGTCTCTCTCTCCCCATTCTGTGCCTGTCTCTCCCCATTCTGTGTCTCTCTCTCCCCATTCTGTGCCTGTCTCTCCCCATTCTGTGCCTGTCTCTCCCCATTCTGTGCCTCTCTCTCCCCATTCTGTGTCTCTCTCTCCCCATTCTGTGTCTGTCTCTCCCCATTCTGTGTCTCTCTCTCCCCATTCTGTGTCTCTCTCTCCCCATTCTGTCTGCCTCTCTCCCCATTCTGTCTGTCTCTCCCCATTCTGTGTCTGCCTCTCTCTCCCCATTCTGTGTCTGTCTCTCCCCATTTTGTGTCTGCCTCTCCCCATTCTGTGTCTGTCTCTCCCCATTCTGTGTCTGTCTCTCCCCATTCTGTGTCTGTCTCTCCCCATTCGGTGTCTGTCTCTCCCCATTCGGTGTCTGTCTCTCCCCATTCGGTGTCTGTCTCTCCCCATTCGGTGTCTGTCTCTCCCCATTCTGTGTCTGTCTCTCCCCATTCTGTGTCTCTCTCTCCCAATTCTGTGTCTCTCTCTCCCCATTCTGTCTGCCTCTCTCCCCATTCTGTCTGCCTCTCTCCCCATTCTGTCTGCCTCTCTCCCATTCTGTCTGCCTCTCTCCCCATTCTGTGCCTCTCTCTCCCCATTCTGTGTCTGTCTCTCCCCATTCTGTGTCTCTCTCTCCCCATTCTGTGTCTCTCTCTCCCCATTCTGTCTGCCTCTCTCCCCATTCTGTCTGCCTCTCTCCCCATTCTGTCTCTCTCTCCCCATTCTGTGTCTCTCTCTCCCCATTCTGTGTCTCTCTCTCCCCATTCTGTGTCTCTCTCTCCCCATTCTGTGTCTCTCTCTCCCCATTCTGTGTTTCTCTCTCCCCATTCTGTGCCTGTCTCTCCCCATTCTGTGTCTCTCTCTCCCCATTCTGTGCCTGTCTCTCCCCATTCTGTGCCTCTCTCTCCCCATTCTGTGCCTCTCTCTCCCCATTCTGTGTCTCTCTCTCCCCATTCTGTGTCTCTCTCTCCCCATTCTGTGTCTCTCTCTCCCCATTCTGTGTCTCTCTCTCCCCATTCTGTCTGCCTCTCTCTCCATTCTGTCTGCCTCTCTCCCCATTCTGTCTGCCTCTCTCCCCATTCTGTGTCTGAGTCTCTCTCCCCATTCTTTGTCTGTCTCTCTCCCCATTCTGTCTGCCTCTCTCACCCCATTCTGTCTGTCTCTCCCCATTCTGTGTCTGTGTCTGTCTCCCCATTCTGTGTCTGTGTCTCTCTCCCCATTCTGTGTCTGTGGCTGTCTCTCCCCATTGTGTGTCTGTGTTTGTCTCTCATCCCTATTATGTGTCTGTCTCTCATCCCATTCTGTGTATGTGTCTCTCTCCCCATTCTGTCTCTCTCTCTCATCCCATTCTGTGTCTCTCTTCCCATTTTGTGTCTGTCTCTCTCTCTCCCCATTCTGTGTCTGTGTCTCTCTCCCCATTCTGTGTCCGTGTCTCTCTCTCCATTCTGTGTCTGTCTCTCTGCCCATTCTGTGTCTGTCTCTCTCCCCATTATGTGTCTGTCTCTCTCCCCATTCTGTGTCTGTCTCTCTCCCCATTCTGTGTCTCTCTCTCCCCATTCTGTGCCTGTCTCTCCCCATTCTGTGTCTGTCTCTCTCCCCATTCTGTGTCTGTCTCTCTCCCCATTCTGTGTCTGTCTCTCCCCATTCTGTGTCTGTCTCTCTCCCCATTCTGTGTCTCTCTCTCCCCATTCTGTGTCTCTCTCTCCCCATTCTGTGTCTCTCTCTCCCCATTCTGTGTCTCTCTCCCCATTCTGTGCATGTCTCTCCCCATTCTGTGTCTCTCTCCCCATTCTGTGTCTCTCTCCCCATTCTGTGTCTGTCTCTCCCCATTCTGTGTCTGTCTCTCTCCCCATTCTGTGTCTCTCTCTCCCCATTCTGTGTCTCTCTCTCCCCATTCTGTGTCTGTCTCTCCCCATTCTGTGTCTGTCTCTCTCCCCATTCTGTGTCTCTCTCTCCCCATTCTGTGTCTCTCTCTCCCCATTCTGTGTCTCTCTCTCCCCATTCTGTGTTTCTCTCTCCCCATTCTGTGCCTGTCTCTCCCCATTCTGTGTCTCTCTCTCCCCATTCTGTGCCTGTCTCTCCCCATTCTGTGCCTGTCTCTCCCCATTCTGTGCCTCTCTCTCCCCATTCTGTGTCTCTCTCTCCCCATTCTGTGTCTGTCTCTCCCCATTCTGTGTCTCTCTCTCCCCATTCTGTGTCTCTCTCTCCCCATTCTGTCTGCCTCTCTCCCCATTCTGTCTGCCTCTCTCCCCATTCTGTCTGCCTCTCTCCCCATTCTTTCTGCCCCTCTCCCCATTCTGTGCCTCTCTCTCCCCATTCTGTGTCTCTCTCTCCCCATTCTGTGTCTGTCTCTCCCCATTCTGTGTCTCTCTCTCCCCATTCTGTGTCTCTCTCTCCCCATTCTGTCTGCCTCTCTCCCCATTCTGTCTGCCTCTCTCCCCATTCTGTCTCTCTCTCCCCATTCTGTCTCTCTCTCCCCATTCTGTGTCTCTCTCTCCCCATTCTGTGTCTCTCTCTCCCCATTCTGTGTCTCTCTCTCCCCATTCTGTGTCTCTCTCTCCCCATTCTGTGTTTCTCTCTCCCCATTCTGTGCCTGTCTCTCCCCATTCTGTGTCTCTCTCTCCCCATTCTGTGCCTGTCTCTCCCCATTCTGTGCCTGTCTCTCCCCATTCTGTGCCTCTCTCTCCCCATTCTGTGTCTGTCTCTCCCCATTCTGTGTCTCTCTCTCCCCATTCTGTGTCTCTCTCTCCCCATTCTGTGTCTCTCTCTCCCCATTCTGTGTCTCTCTCTCCCCATTCTGTCTGCCTCTCTCCCCATTCTGTCTGCCTCTCTCCCCATTCTGTCTGCCTCTCTCCCCATTCTGTCTGCCTCTCTCCCCATTCTGTCTGCCTCTCTCCCCATTCTGTGTCTCTCTCTCCCCATTCTGTCTGCCTCTCTCCCCATTCTGTCTGCCTCTCTCCCCATTCTGTCTGCCTCTCTCACCCCATTCTGTCTGTCTCTCCCCATTCTGTGTCTGTGTCTGTCTCCCCATTCTGTGTCTGTGTCTCTCTCCCCATTCTGTGTCTGTGTCTGTCTCTCCCCATTCTGTGTCTGTCTCTCTCCCCATTCTGTGTCTGTGTCTCTCTCCCCATTCTGTGTCTGTGTCTCTCTCCCCATTCTGTGTCTGTCTCTCTTCCCATTTTGTGTCTGTCTCTCTCTCTCCCCATTCTGTGTCTGCCTCTCTCCCCATTCTGTGTCTGTGTCTCTCTCCCCATTCTGTGTCTGTGTCTCTCTCCCCATTCTGTGTCTGTCTCTCCCCATTCTGTGTCTGTCTCTCTCTCCATTCTGTGTCTGTCTCTCTCCCCATTCTGTGTCTGTCTCTCTCCCCATTCTGTGTCTGTCTCTCTCCCCATTCTGTGTCTGTCTCTCTCCCCATTCTGTGTCTGTCTCTCTCCCCATTCTATGTCTGTCTCTCTCCCCATTCTGTGTCTGTCTCTCCCCATTCTGTGTCTGTCTCCCCCCATTCTGTGTCTGTCTCTCTCCCCATTCTGTGTCTGTCTCTCCCCATTCTGTGTCTGTCTCCCCCCATTCTGTGTCTGTCTCTCCCCATTCTGTGTCTGCCTCTCCCCATTCTGTGTCTGCCTCTCCCCATTCTGTGTCTGCCTCTCCCCATTCTGTGTCTGCCTCTCCCCATTCTGTGTCTGCCTCTCCCCATTCTGTGTCTCTCTCTCCCCATTCTGTGTCTGTCTCTCCCCATTCTGTGTCTGTCTCTCTCCCCATTCTGTGTCTCTCTCTCCCCATTCTGTGTCTCTCTCTCCCCATTCTGTGTCTCTCTCTCCCCATTCTGTGTTTCTCTCTCCCCATTCTGTGCCTGTCTCTCCCCATTCTGTGTCTCTCTCTCCCCATTCTGTGCCTGTCTCTCCCCATTCTGTGCCTGTCTCTCCCCATTCTGTGCCTCTCTCTCCCCATTCTGTGTCTCTCTCTCCCCATTCTGTGTCTGTCTCTCCCCATTCTGTGTCTCTCTCTCCCCATTCTGTGTCTCTCTCTCCCCATTCTGTCTGCCTCTCTCCCCATTCTGTCTGCCTCTCTCCCCATTCTGTCTGCCTCTCTCCCCATTCTTTCTGCCCCTCTCCCCATTCTGTGCCTCTCTCTCCCCATTCTGTGTCTCTCTCTCCCCATTCTGTGTCTGTCTCTCCCCATTCTGTGTCTCTCTCTCCCCATTCTGTGTCTCTCTCTCCCCATTCTGTCTGCCTCTCTCCCCATTCTGTCTGCCTCTCTCCCCATTCTGTCTCTCTCTCCCCATTCTGTCTCTCTCTCCCCATTCTGTGTCTCTCTCTCCCCATTCTGTGTCTCTCTCTCCCCATTCTGTGTCTCTCTCTCCCCATTCTGTGTCTCTCTCTCCCCATTCTGTGTTTCTCTCTCCCCATTCTGTGCCTGTCTCTCCCCATTCTGTGTCTCTCTCTCCCCATTCTGTGCCTGTCTCTCCCCATTCTGTGCCTGTCTCTCCCCATTCTGTGCCTCTCTCTCCCCATTCTGTGTCTGTCTCTCCCCATTCTGTGTCTCTCTCTCCCCATTCTGTGTCTCTCTCTCCCCATTCTGTGTCTCTCTCTCCCCATTCTGTGTCTCTCTCTCCCCATTCTGTCTGCCTCTCTCCCCATTCTGTCTGCCTCTCTCCCCATTCTGTCTGCCTCTCTCCCCATTCTGTCTGCCTCTCTCCCCATTCTGTCTGCCTCTCTCCCCATTCTGTGTCTCTCTCTCCCCATTCTGTCTGCCTCTCTCCCCATTCTGTCTGCCTCTCTCCCCATTCTGTCTGCCTCTCTCACCCCATTCTGTCTGTCTCTCCCCATTCTGTGTCTGTGTCTGTCTCCCCATTCTGTGTCTGTGTCTCTCTCCCCATTCTGTGTCTGTGTCTGTCTCTCCCCATTCTGTGTCTGTCTCTCTCCCCATTCTGTGTCTGTGTCTCTCTCCCCATTCTGTGTCTGTGTCTCTCTCCCCATTCTGTGTCTGTCTCTCTTCCCATTTTGTGTCTGTCTCTCTCTCTCCCCATTCTGTGTCTGCCTCTCTCCCCATTCTGTGTCTGCCTCTCTCCCCATTCTGTGTCTGTGTCTCTCTCCCCATTCTGTGTCTGTGTCTCTCTCCCCATTCTGTGTCTGTCTCTCCCCATTCTGTGTCTGTCTCTCTCTCCATTCTGTGTCTGTCTCTCTCCCCATTCTGTGTCTGTCTCTCTCCCCATTCTGTGTCTGTCTCTCTCCCCATTCTGTGTCTGTCTCTCTCCCCATTCTGTGTCTGTCTCTCTCCCCATTCTATGTCTGTCTCTCTCCCCATTCTGTGTCTGTCTCTCCCCATTCTGTGTCTGTCTCCCCCCATTCTGTGTCTGTCTCTCTCCCCATTCTGTGTCTGTCTCTCCCCATTCTGTGTCTGTCTCCCCCCATTCTGTGTCTCTCTCTCCCCATTCTGTCTCTCTCTCTCCCCATTCTGTCTCTCTCTCCCCATTCTGTGTCTGTCTCTCCCCATTCTGTGTCTGTCTCTCTCCCCATTCTGTGTCTCTCTCTCCCAATTCTGTGTCTCTCTCTCCCCATTCTGTGTCTACCTCTCCCCATTCTGTGTCTGCCTCTCCCCATTCTGTGTCTGTCTCTCCCCATTCTGTCTCTCTCTCTCCCCATTCTGTGTCTGTCTCTCCCCATTCTGTCTCTCTCTCTCCCCATTCTGTGCCTGTCTCTCCCCATTCTGTGCCTGTCTCTCCCCATTCTGTGTCTGTCTCTCCCCATTCTGTCTCTCTCTCTCTCCCCATTCTCTGTCTCTCTCTCCCTATTCTGTGTCTGAGTCTCTCTCCCCATTCTTTGTCTGTCTCTCTCCCCATTCTGTCTGCCTCTCTCACCCCATTCTGTCTGTCTCTCCCCATTCTGTGTCTGTGTCTGTCTCCCCATTCTATGTCTGTGTCTCTCTCCCCATTCTGTGTCTGTGGCTGTCTCTCCCCATTCTGTGTCTGTGTCTGTCTCTCCCCATTGTGTGTCTGTGTTTGTCTCTCATCCCTATTATGTGTCTGTCTATCATCCCATTCTGTGTATGTGTCTCTCTCCCCATTCTGTCTCTCTCTCTCATCCCATTCTGTGTGTCTCTTCCCATTTTGTGTCTGTCTCTCTCTCTCCCCATTCTGTGTCTGTGTCTCTCTCCCCATTCTGTGTCTGTGTCTCTCTCTCCATTCTGTGTCTGTCTCTCTGCCCATTCTGTGTCTGTCTCTCTCCCCATTATGTGTCTGTCTCTCTCCCCATTCTGTGTCTGTCTCCCCCCATTCTGTGTCTGTCTCTCCCCATTCTGTGTCTGTCTCTCCCCATTCTGTGTCTGTCTCTCCCCATTCTGTGTCTGCCTCTCCCCATTCTGTGTCTGCCTCTCCCCATTCTGTGTCTGCCTCTCCCCATTCTGTGTCTGCCTATCCCCATTCTGTGTCTGTCTCTCCCCATTCTGTGTCTGTCTCTCCCCATTCTGTGTCTGTCTCTCCCCATTCTGTGTCTGTCTCTCCCCATTCTGTGTCTGTCTCTCCCCATTCTGTGTCTGCCTCTCTCTCCCCATTCTGTGTCTGTCTCTCCCCATTTTGTGTCTGCCTCTCCCCATTCTGTGTCTGTCTCTCCCCATTCTGTGTCTGTCTCTCCCCATTCTGTGTCTGTCTCTCCCCATTCTGTGTCTGTCTCTCCCCATTCGGTGTCTGTCTCTCCCCATTCGGTGTCTGTCTCTCCCCATTCGGTGTCTGTCTCTCCCCATTCGGTGTCTGTCTCTCCCCATTCGGTGTCTGTCTCTCCCCATTCTGTGTCTCTCTCTCCCAATTCTGTGTCTCTCTCTCCCCATTCTGTCTGCCTCTCTCCCCATTCTGTCTGCCTCTCTCCCCATTCTGTCTGCCTCTCTCCCATTCTGTCTGCCTCTCTCCCCATTCTGTGCCTCTCTCTCCCCATTCTGTGTCTCTCTCTCCCCATTCTGTGTCTCTCTCTCCCCATTCTGTCTGCCTCTCTCCCCATTCTGTCTGCCTCTCTCCCCATTCTGTCTGCCTCTCTCCCCATTCTGTCTCTCTCTCCCCATTCTGTGTCTCTCTCTCCCCATTCTGTGTCTCTCTCTCCCCATTCTGTGTCTCTCTCTCCCCATTCTGTGTCTCTCTCTCCCCATTCTGTGTTTCTCTCTCCCCATTCTGTGCCTGTCTCTCCCCATTCTGTGCCTCTCTCTCCCCATTCTGTGCCTGTCTCTCCCCATTCTGTGCCTGTCTCTCCCCATTCTGTGCCTCTCTCTCCCCATTCTGTGCCTCTCTCTCCCCATTCTGTGTCTCTCTCTCCCCATTCTGTGTCTCTCTCTCCCCATTCTGTGTCTCTCTCTCCCCATTCTGTCTGCCTCTCTCTCCATTCTGTCTGCCTCTCTCCCCATTCTGTCTGCCTCTCTCCCCATTCTGTGTCTGAGTCTCTCTCCCCATTCTTTGTCTGTCTCTCTCCCCATTCTGTCTGCCTCTCTCACCCCATTCTGTCTGTCTCTCCCCATTCTGTGTCTGTGTCTGTCTCCCCATTCTGTGTCTGTGTCTCTCTCCCCATTCTGTGTCTGTGGCTGTCTCTCCCCATTGTGTGTCTGTGTTTGTCTCTCATCCCTATTATGTGTCTGTCTCTCATCCCATTCTGTGTATGTGTCTCTCTCCCCATTCTGTCTCTCTCTCTCATCCCATTCTGTGTCTCTCTTCCCATTTTGTGTCTGTCTCTCTCTCTCCCCATTCTGTGTCTGTGTCTCTCTCCCCATTCTGTGTCCGTGTCTCTCTCTCCATTCTGTGTCTGTCTCTCTGCCCATTCTGTGTCTGTCTCTCTCCCCATTATGTGTCTGTCTCTCTCCCCATTCTGTGTCTGTCTCTCTCCCCATTCTGTGTCTCTCTCTCCCCATTCTGTGCCTGTCTCTCCCCATTCTGTGTCTGTCTCTCTCCCCATTCTGTGTCTGTCTCTCTCCCCATTCTGTGTCTGTCTCTCTCCCCATTCTGTGTCTGTCTCTCCCCATTCTGTGTCTGTCTCTCTCCCCATTCTGTGTCTCTCTCTCCCCATTCTGTGTCTCTCTCTCCCCATTCTGTGTCTCTCTCTCCCCATTCTGTGTCTCTCTCCCCATTCTGTGCATGTCTCTCCCCATTCTGTGTCTCTCTCCCCATTCTGTGTCTCTCTCCCCATTCTGTGTCTGTCTCTCCCCATTCTGTGTCTGTCTCTCTCCCCATTCTGTGTCTCTCTCTCCCCATTCTGTGTCTCTCTCTCCCCATTCTGTGTCTCTCTCTCCCCATTCTGTGTCTCTCTCTCCCCATTCTGTGTCTCTCTTTCCCCATTCTGTGTCTCTCTCTCCCCATTCTGTGTTTCTCTCTCCCCATTCTGTGCCTGTCTCTCCCCATTCTGTGTCTCTCTCTCCCCATTCTGTGCCTGTCTCTCCCCATTCTGTGCCTGTCTCTCCCCATTCTGTGCCTCTCTCTCCCCATTCTGTGTCTCTCTCTCCCCATTCTGTGTCTGTCTCTCCCCATTCTGTGTCTCTCTCTCCCCATTCTGTGTCTCTCTCTCCCCATTCTGTCTGCCTCTCTCCCCATTCTGTCTGTCTCTCCCCATTCTGTGTCTGCCTCTCTCTCCCCATTCTGTGTCTGTCTCTCCCCATTTTGTGTCTGCCTCTCCCCATTCTGTGTCTGTCTCTCCCCATTCTGTGTCTGTCTCTCCCCATTCTGTGTCTGTCTCTCCCCATTCGGTGTCTGTCTCTCCCCATTCGGTGTCTGTCTCTCCCCATTCGGTGTCTGTCTCTCCCCATTCGGTGTCTGTCTCTCCCCATTCTGTGTCTGTCTCTCCCCATTCTGTGTCTCTCTCTCCCAATTCTGTGTCTCTCTCTCCCCATTCTGTCTGCCTCTCTCCCCATTCTGTCTGCCTCTCTCCCCATTCTGTCTGCCTCTCTCCCATTCTGTCTGCCTCTCTCCCCATTCTGTGCCTCTCTCTCCCCATTCTGTGTCTGTCTCTCCCCATTCTGTGTCTCTCTCTCCCCATTCTGTGTCTCTCTCTCCCCATTCTGTCTGCCTCTCTCCCCATTCTGTCTGCCTCTCTCCCCATTCTGTCTCTCTCTCCCCATTCTGTGTCTCTCTCTCCCCATTCTGTGTCTCTCTCTCCCCATTCTGTGTCTCTCTCTCCCCATTCTGTGTCTCTCTCTCCCCATTCTGTGTTTCTCTCTCCCCATTCTGTGCCTGTCTCTCCCCATTCTGTGTCTCTCTCTCCCCATTCTGTGCCTGTCTCTCCCCATTCTGTGCCTCTCTCTCCCCATTCTGTGCCTCTCTCTCCCCATTCTGTGTCTCTCTCTCCCCATTCTGTGTCTCTCTCTCCCCATTCTGTGTCTCTCTCTCCCCATTCTGTGTCTCTCTCTCCCCATTCTGTCTGCCTCTCTCTCCATTCTGTCTGCCTCTCTCCCCATTCTGTCTGCCTCTCTCCCCATTCTGTGTCTGAGTCTCTCTCCCCATTCTTTGTCTGTCTCTCTCCCCATTCTGTCTGCCTCTCTCACCCCATTCTGTCTGTCTCTCCCCATTCTGTGTCTGTGTCTGTCTCCCCATTCTGTGTCTGTGTCTCTCTCCCCATTCTGTGTCTGTGGCTGTCTCTCCCCATTGTGTGTCTGTGTTTGTCTCTCATCCCTATTATGTGTCTGTCTCTCATCCCATTCTGTGTATGTGTCTCTCTCCCCATTCTGTCTCTCTCTCTCATCCCATTCTGTGTCTCTCTTCCCATTTTGTGTCTGTCTCTCTCTCTCCCCATTCTGTGTCTGTGTCTCTCTCCCCATTCTGTGTCCGTGTCTCTCTCTCCATTCTGTGTCTGTCTCTCTGCCCATTCTGTGTCTGTCTCTCTCCCCATTATGTGTCTGTCTCTCTCCCCATTCTGTGTCTGTCTCTCTCCCCATTCTGTGTCTCTCTCTCCCCATTCTGTGCCTGTCTCTCCCCATTCTGTGTCTGTCTCTCTCCCCATTCTGTGTCTGTCTCTCTCCCCATTCTGTGTCTGTCTCTCCCCATTCTGTGTCTGTCTCTCTCCCCATTCTGTGTCTCTCTCTCCCCATTCTGTGTCTCTCTCTCCCCATTCTGTGTCTCTCTCTCCCCATTCTGTGTCTCTCTCCCCATTCTGTGCATGTCTCTCCCCATTCTGTGTCTCTCTCCCCATTCTGTGTCTCTCTCCCCATTCTGTGTCTGTCTCTCCCCATTCTGTGTCTGTCTCTCTCCCCATTCTGTGTCTCTCTCTCCCCATTCTGTGTCTCTCTCTCCCCATTCTGTGTCTGTCTCTCCCCATTCTGTGTCTGTCTCTCTCCCCATTCTGTGTCTCTCTCTCCCCATTCTGTGTCTCTCTCTCCCCATTCTGTGTCTCTCTCTCCCCATTCTGTGTTTCTCTCTCCCCATTCTGTGCCTGTCTCTCCCCATTCTGTGTCTCTCTCTCCCCATTCTGTGCCTGTCTCTCCCCATTCTGTGCCTGTCTCTCCCCATTCTGTGCCTCTCTCTCCCCATTCTGTGTCTCTCTCTCCCCATTCTGTGTCTGTCTCTCCCCATTCTGTGTCTCTCTCTCCCCATTCTGTGTCTCTCTCTCCCCATTCTGTCTGCCTCTCTCCCCATTCTGTCTGCCTCTCTCCCCATTCTGTCTGCCTCTCTCCCCATTCTTTCTGCCCCTCTCCCCATTCTGTGCCTCTCTCTCCCCATTCTGTGTCTCTCTCTCCCCATTCTGTGTCTGTCTCTCCCCATTCTGTGTCTCTCTCTCCCCATTCTGTGTCTCTCTCTCCCCATTCTGTCTGCCTCTCTCCCCATTCTGTCTGCCTCTCTCCCCATTCTGTCTCTCTCTCCCCATTCTGTCTCTCTCTCCCCATTCTGTGTCTCTCTCTCCCCATTCTGTGTCTCTCTCTCCCCATTCTGTGTCTCTCTCTCCCCATTCTGTGTCTCTCTCTCCCCATTCTGTGTTTCTCTCTCCCCATTCTGTGCCTGTCTCTCCCCATTCTGTGTCTCTCTCTCCCCATTCTGTGCCTGTCTCTCCCCATTCTGTGCCTGTCTCTCCCCATTCTGTGCCTCTCTCTCCCCATTCTGTGTCTGTCTCTCCCCATTCTGTGTCTCTCTCTCCCCATTCTGTGTCTCTCTCTCCCCATTCTGTGTCTCTCTCTCCCCATTCTGTGTCTCTCTCTCCCCATTCTGTCTGCCTCTCTCCCCATTCTGTCTGCCTCTCTCCCCATTCTGTCTGCCTCTCTCCCCATTCTGTCTGCCTCTCTCCCCATTCTGTCTGCCTCTCTCCCCATTCTGTGTCTCTCTCTCCCCATTCTGTCTGCCTCTCTCCCCATTCTGTCTGCCTCTCTCCCCATTCTGTCTGCCTCTCTCACCCCATTCTGTCTGTCTCTCCCCATTCTGTGTCTGTGTCTGTCTCCCCATTCTGTGTCTGTGTCTCTCTCCCCATTCTGTGTCTGTGTCTGTCTCTCCCCATTCTGTGTCTGTCTCTCCCCCCATTCTGTGTCTGTGTCTCTCTCCCCATTCTGTGTCTGTGTCTCTCTCCCCATTCTGTGTCTGTCTCTCTTCCCATTTTGTGTCTGTCTCTCTCTCTCCCCATTCTGTGTCTGCCTCTCTCCCCATTCTGTGTCTGTGTCTCTCTCCCCATTCTGTGTCTGTGTCTCTCTCCCCATTCTGTGTCTGTCTCTCCCCATTCTGTGTCTGTCTCTCTCTCCATTCTGTGTCTGTCTCTCTCCCCATTCTGTGTCTGTCTCTCTCCCCATTCTGTGTCTGTCTCTCTCCCCATTCTGTGTCTGTCTCTCTCCCCATTCTGTGTCTGTCTCTCTCCCCATTCTATGTCTGTCTCTCTCCCCATTCTGTGTCTGTCTCTCCCCATTCTGTGTCTGTCTCCCCCCATTCTGTGTCTGTCTCTCTCCCCATTCTGTGTCTGTCTCTCCCCATTCTGTGTCTGTCTCCCCCCATTCTGTGTCTGTCTCTCCCCATTCTGTGTCTGCCTCTCCCCATTCTGTGTCTGCCTCTCCCCATTCTGTGTCTGCCTCTCCCCATTCTGTGTCTGCCTCTCCCCATTCTGTGTCTGCCTCTCCCCATTCTGTGTCTGCCTCTCCCCATTCTGTGTCTCTCTCTCCCCATTCTGTGTCTGTCTCTCCCCATTCTGTGTCTGTCTCTCTCCCCATTCTGTGTCTCTCTCTCCCCATTCTGTGTCTCTCTCTCCCCATTCTGTGTCTCTCTCTCCCCATTCTGTGTTTCTCTCTCCCCATTCTGTGCCTGTCTCTCCCCATTCTGTGTCTCTCTCTCCCCATTCTGTGCCTGTCTCTCCCCATTCTGTGCCTGTCTCTCCCCATTCTGTGCCTCTCTCTCCCCATTCTGTGTCTCTCTCTCCCCATTCTGTGTCTGTCTCTCCCCATTCTGTGTCTCTCTCTCCCCATTCTGTGTCTCTCTCTCCCCATTCTGTCTGCCTCTCTCCCCATTCTGTCTGCCTCTCTCCCCATTCTGTCTGCCTCTCTCCCCATTCTTTCTGCCCCTCTCCCCATTCTGTGCCTCTCTCTCCCCATTCTGTGTCTCTCTCTCCCCATTCTGTGTCTGTCTCTCCCCATTCTGTGTCTCTCTCTCCCCATTCTGTGTCTCTCTCTCCCCATTCTGTCTGCCTCTCTCCCCATTCTGTCTGCCTCTCTCCCCATTCTGTCTCTCTCTCCCCATTCTGTCTCTCTCTCCCCATTCTGTGTCTCTCTCTCCCCATTCTGTGTCTCTCTCTCCCCATTCTGTGTCTCTCTCTCCCCATTCTGTGTCTCTCTCTCCCCATTCTGTGTTTCTCTCTCCCCATTCTGTGCCTGTCTCTCCCCATTCTGTGTCTCTCTCTCCCCATTCTGTGCCTGTCTCTCCCCATTCTGTGCCTGTCTCTCCCCATTCTGTGCCTCTCTCTCCCCATTCTGTGTCTGTCTCTCCCCATTCTGTGTCTCTCTCTCCCCATTCTGTGTCTCTCTCTCCCCATTCTGTGTCTCTCTCTCCCCATTCTGTGTCTCTCTCTCCCCATTCTGTCTGCCTCTCTCCCCATTCTGTCTGCCTCTCTCCCCATTCTGTCTGCCTCTCTCCCCATTCTGTCTGCCTCTCTCCCCATTCTGTCTGCCTCTCTCCCCATTCTGTGTCTCTCTCTCCCCATTCTGTCTGCCTCTCTCCCCATTCTGTCTGCCTCTCTCCCCATTCTGTCTGCCTCTCTCACCCCATTCTGTCTGTCTCTCCCCATTCTGTGTCTGTGTCTGTCTCCCCATTCTGTGTCTGTGTCTCTCTCCCCATTCTGTGTCTGTGTCTGTCTCTCCCCATTCTGTGTCTGTCTCTCTCCCCATTCTGTGTCTGTGTCTCTCTCCCCATTCTGTGTCTGTGTCTCTCTCCCCATTCTGTGTCTGTCTCTCTTCCCATTTTGTGTCTGTCTCTCTCTCTCCCCATTCTGTGTCTGCCTCTCTCCCCATTCTGTGTCTGTGTCTCTCTCCCCATTCTGTGTCTGTGTCTCTCTCCCCATTCTGTGTCTGTCTCTCCCCATTCTGTGTCTGTCTCTCTCTCCATTCTGTGTCTGTCTCTCTCCCCATTCTGTGTCTGTCTCTCTCCCCATTCTGTGTCTGTCTCTCTCCCCATTCTGTGTCTGTCTCTCTCCCCATTCTGTGTCTGTCTCTCTCCCCATTCTATGTCTGTCTCTCTCCCCATTCTGTGTCTGTCTCTCCCCATTCTGTGTCTGTCTCCCCCCATTCTGTGTCTGTCTCTCTCCCCATTCTGTGTCTGTCTCTCCCCATTCTGTGTCTGTCTCCCCCCATTCTGTGTCTGTCTCTCCCCATTCTGTGTCTGCCTCTCCCCATTCTGTGTCTGCCTCTCCCCATTCTGTGTCTGCCTCTCCCCATTCTGTGTCTGCCTCTCCCCATTCTGTGTCTGCCTCTCCCCATTCTGTGTCTGTCTCTCCCCATTCTGTGTCTGTCTCTCCCCATTCTGTGTCTGTCTCTCCCCATTCTGTGTCTGTCTCTCCCCATTCTGTGTCTGTCTCTCCCCATTCTGTGTCTGCCTCTCTCTCCCCATTCTGTGTCTGTCTCTCCCCATTTTGTGTCTGCCTCTCCCCATTCTGTGTCTGTCTCTCTCCCCATTCTGTGTCTGTCTCTCCCCATTCTGTGTCTGTCTCTCCCAATTCTGTGTCTGTCTCTCCCCATTCTGTGTCTGTCTCTCCCCATTCTGTGTCTGTCTCTCCCCATTCGGTGTCTGTCTCTCCCCATTCGGTGTCTGTCTCTCCCCATTCTGTGTCTCTCTCCCCATTCTGTGTCTGTCTCTCCCCATTCTGTGTCTCTCTTTCCCCATTCTGTGTCTCTCTCTCTCCCCATTCTGTGTCTCTCTCTCCCCATTCTGTGTCTCTCTCTCCCCATTCTGTGTCTCTCTCTCCCCATTCTGTGCCTGTCTCTCCCCATTCTGTGCCTCTCTCTCCCCATTCTGTGTCTCTCTCTCCCCATTCTGTGTCTGTCTCTCCCCATTCTGTGTCTCTCTCTCTCCCCATTCTGTGTCTCTCTCTCCCCATTCTGTCTGCCTCTCTCCCCATTCTGTCTGCCTCTCTCCCCATTCTGTCTGCCTCTCTCCCCATTCTGTCTGCCTCTCTCCCCATTCTGTGTCTGAGTCTCTCTCCCCATTCTTTGTCTGTCTCTCTCCCCATTCTGTCTGCCTCTCTCACCCCATTCTGTCTGTCTCTCCCCATTCTGTGTCTGTGTCTGTCTCCCCATTCTGTGTCTGTGTCTCTCTCCCCATTCTGTGTCTGTGTCTGTCTCTCCCCATTCTGTGTCTGTGTCTGTCTCTCCCCATTGTGTGTCTGTGTTTGTCTCTCATCCCTATTATGTGTCTGTCTCTCATCCCATTCTGTGTATGTGTCTCTCTCCCCATTCTGTCTCTCTCTCTCATCCCATTCTGTGTCTCTCTTTCCATTTTGTGTCTGTCTCTCTCTCTCCCCATTCTGTGTCTGTGTCTCTCTCCCCATTCTGTGTCTGTGTCTCTCTCTCCATTCTGTGTCTGTCTCTCTGCCCATTCTGTGTCTGTCTCTCTCCCCATTCTGTGTCTGTCTCTCTCCCTATTCTGTGTCTGTCTCTCTCCCCATTCTGTGTCTGTCTCTCTCCCCATTCTGTCTGTCTCTCCCCATTCTGTGTCTGTCTCCCCCAATTCTGTGTCTGTCTCTCCCCATTCTGTGTCTGTCTCTCCCCATTCTGTGTCTGCCTCTCCCCATTCTGTGTCTGTCTCTCCCCATTCTGTGTCTGCCTCTCTCTCCCCATTCTGTGTCTGCCTCTCTCTCCCCATTTTGTGTCTGTCTCTCCCCATTTTGTGTCTGCCTCTCCCCATTCTGTGTCTGTCTCTCTCCCCATTCTGTGTCTGTCTCTCCCAATTCTGTGTCTGTCTCTCCCAATTCTGTGTCTGCCTCTCCCCATTCTGTGTCTGTCTCTCCCCATTCTGTGTCTGTCTCTCCCCATTCGGTGTCTGTCTCTCCCCATTCGGTGTCTGTCTCTCCCCATTCGGTGTCTGTCTCTCCCCATTCGGTGTCTGTCTCTCCCCATTCGGTGTCTGTCTCTCCCCATTCGGTGTCTGTCTCTCCCCATTCGGTGTCTGTCTCTCCCCATTCGGTGTCTGTCTCTCCCCATTCTGTGTCTGTCTCTCCCCATTCTGTGCCTGTCTCTCCCCATTCTGTGTCTCTCTCTCCCCATTCTGTCTCTCTCTCTCCCCATTCTGTGCCTGTCTCTCCCCATTCTGTGCCTGTCTCTCCCCATTCTGTGTCTGTCTCTCCCCATTCTGTCTCTCTCTCTCCCCATTCTCTGTCTCTCTCTCCCCATTCTGTGTCTGTCTCTCCCCATTCTGTGTCTCTCTCTCCCCATTCTGTGTCTGTGTCTGTCTCTCCCCATTCTGCGTCTCTCTCTCCCCATTCTGTGTCTCTCTCTCCCCATTCTGTGCCTGTCTCTCCCCATTCTGCGTCTGTCTCTCTCCCCATTCTGTGTCTGTCTCTCTCCCCATTCTGTGTCTGTCTCTCCCCATTCTGTGTCTGTCTCTCTCCCCATTCTGTGTCTCTCTCTCCCCATTCTGTGTCTCTCTCTCCCCATTCTGTGTCTCTCTCTCCCCATTCTGTGTCTCTCTCTCCCCATTCTGTGTCTCTCTCCCCATTCTGTGCATGTCTCTCCCCATTCTGTGTCTCTCTCCCCATTCTGTGTCTGTCTCTCCCCATTCTGTGTCTCTCTCTCCCCATTCTGTGTCTCTCTCTCCCCATTCTGTGTCTCTCTCCCCATTCTGTGTCTCTCTCCCCATTCTGTGCATGTCTCTCCCCATTCTGTCTCTCTCTCCCCATTCTGTGTCTGTCTCTCCCCATTCTGTGTCTGTCTCTCTCCCCATTCTGTGTCTCTCTCTCCCAATTCTGTGTCTCTCTCTCCCCATTCTGTGTCTACCTCTCCCCATTCTGTGTCTGCCTCTCCCCATTCTGTGTCTGTCTCTCCCCATTCTGTCTCTCTCTCTCCCCATTCTGTGTCTGTCTCTCCCCATTCTGTCTCTCTCTCTCCCCATTCTGTGCCTGTCTCTCCCCATTCTGTGCCTGTCTCTCCCCATTCTGTGTCTGTCTCTCCCCATTCTGTCTCTCTCTCTCCCCATTCTCTGTCTCTCTCTCCCCATTCTGTGTCTGAGTCTCTCTCCCCATTCTTTGTCTGTCTCTCTCCCCATTCTGTCTGCCTCTCTCACCCCATTCTGTCTGTCTCTCCCCATTCTGTGTCTGTGTCTGTCTCCCCATTCTATGTCTGTGTCTCTCTCCCCATTCTGTGTCTGTGGCTGTCTCTCCCCATTCTGTGTCTGTGTCTGTCTCTCCCCATTGTGTGTCTGTGTTTGTCTCTCATCCCTATTATGTGTCTGTCTATCATCCCATTCTGTGTATGTGTCTCTCTCCCCATTCTGTCTCTCTCTCTCATCCCATTCTGTGTGTCTCTTCCCATTTTGTGTCTGTCTCTCTCTCTCCCCATTCTGTGTCTGTGTCTCTCTCCCCATTCTGTGTCTGTGTCTCTCTCTCCATTCTGTGTCTGTCTCTCTGCCCATTCTGTGTCTGTCTCTCTCCCCATTATGTGTCTGTCTCTCTCCCCATTCTGTGTCTGTCTCTCTCCCCATTCTGTGTCTGTCTCTCTCCCCATTCTGTGTCTGTCTCTCTCCCCATTCTGTGTCTGTCTCTCCCCATTCTGTGTCTGTCTCTCCCCATTCTGTGTCTGTCTCTCCCCATTCTGTGTCTGCCTCTCCCCATTCTGTGTCTGCCTCTCCCCATTCTGTGTCTGCCTCTCCCCATTCTGTGTCTGTCTCTCCCCATTCTGTGTCTGTCTCTCCCCATTCTGTGTCTGTCTCTCCCCATTCTGTGTCTGTCTCTCCCCATTCTGTGTCTGCCTCTCTCTCCCCATTCTGTGTCTGCCTCTCTCTCCCCATTCTGTGTCTGTCTCTCCCCATTTTGTGTCTGCCTCTCCCCATTTTGTGTCTGTCTCTCTCCCCATTCTGTGTCTGTCTCTCCCAATTCTGTGTCTGTCTCTCCCCATTCTGTGTCTGTCTCTCCCCATTCTGTGTCTGTCTCTCCCCATTCGGTGTCTGTCTCTCCCCATTCGGTGTCTGTCTCTCCCCATTCGGTGTCTGTCTCTCCCCATTCGGTGTCTGTCTCTCCCCATTCGGTGTCTGTCTCTCCCCATTCTGTGTCTGTCTCTCCCCATTCTGTGTCTGTCTCTCCCCATTCTGTCTCTGTCTCTCCCCATTCTGTGCCTGTCTCTCCCCATTCTGTGCCTGTCTCTCCCCATTCTGTGCCTGTCTCTCCCCATTCTGTGCCTGTCTCTCCCCATTCTGTGTCTGTCTCTCCCCATTCTGTCTCTCTCTCTCCCCATTCTGTCTCTCTCTCTCCCCATTCTGTGTCTGTCTCTCCCCATTCTGTCTCTCTCTCTCCCAATTCTGTGCCTGTCTCTCCCCATTCTGTGCCTGTCTCTCCCCATTCTGTGTCTGTCTCTCCCCATTCTGTCTCTCTCTCTCCCCATTCTCTGTCTCTCTCTCCCCATTCTGTGTCTGTCTCTCCCCATTCTGTGTCTCTCTCTCCCCATTCTGTGTCTGTGTCTGTCTCTCCCCATTATGTGTCTCTCTCTCCCCATTCTGTGTCTCTCTCTCCCCATTCTGTGTCTCTCTCTCTCCCCATTCTGTGTCTGTCTCTCTCCCCATTCTGTGTCTGTCTCTCCCCATTCTGTGTCTGTCTCTCTCCCCATTCTGTGTCTCTCTCTCCCCATTCTGTGTCTCTCTCTCCCCATTCTGTGTCTCTCTCTCCCCATTCTGTGTCTCTCTCCCCATTCTGTGCATGTCTCTCCCCATTCTATGTCTCTCTCCCCATTCTGTGTCTGTCTCTCCCCATTCTGTGTCTGTCTCTCTCCCCATTCTGTGTCTCTCTCTCCCCATTCTGTGTCTCTCTCTCCCCATTCTGTGTCTCTCTCTCCCCATTCTGTGTCTCTCTCTCCCCATTCTGTGTCTCTCTCTCCCCATTCTGTGTCTCTCTCTCCCCATTCTGTGTCTCTCTCTCCCCATTCTGTGTCTCTCTCTCCCCATTCTGTGTCTCTCTCTCCCCATTCTGTGTCTCTCTCCCCCCATTCTGTGTCTGTCTCTCCCCATTCTGTGCCTGTCTCTCCCCATTCTGTGTCTGTCTCTCTCCCCATTCTGTGTCTGTCTCTCTCCCCATTCTGTCTGTCTCTCTCCCCATTCTGTGTCTCTCTCTCCCCATTCTGTGTCTCTCTCCCCATTCTGTGCATGTCTCTCCCCATTCTGTCTCTCTCTCCCCATTCTGTGTCTGTCTCTCCCCATTCTGTGTCTGTCTCTCTCCCCATTCTGTGTCTCTCTCTCCCCATTCTGTGTCTCTCTCTCCCCATTCTGTGTCTACCTCTCCCCATTCTGTGTCTACCTCTCCCCATTCTGTGTCTGCCTCTCCCCATTCTGTGTCTGTCTCTCCCCATTCTGTCTCTCTCTCTCCCCATTCTGTGTCTGTCTCTCCCCATTCTGTCTCTCTCTCTCTCCCCATTCTGTGCCTGTCTCTCCCCATTCTGTGCCTGTCTCTCCCCATTCTGTGTCTGTCTCTCCCCATTCTGTCTCTCTCTCTCCCCATTCTCTGTCTCTCTCTCCCCATTCTGTGTCTCTCTCTCCCCATTCTGTGTCTCTCTCCCCCCATTCTGTGTCTGTCTCTCCCCATTCTGTGTCTGTCTCTCTCCCCATTCTGTGTCTGTCTCTCTCCCCATTCTGTGTCTGTCTCTCTCCCCATTCTGTCTGTCTCTCTCCCCATTCTGTGTCTCTCTCTCCCCATTCTGTGTCTCTCTCTCCCCATTCTGTGTCTCTCTCTCCCCATTCTGTGTCTCTCTCTCCCCATTCTGTGTCTCTCTCTCCCCATTCTGTGTCTCTCTCTCCCCATTCTGTGTCTCTCTCTCCCCATTCTGTGTCTCTCTCCCCCCATTCTGTGTCTGTCTCTCCCCATTCTGTGCCTGTCTCTCCCCATTCTGTGTCTGTCTCTCTCCCCATTCTGTGTCTGTCTCTCTCCCCATTCTGTCTGTCTCTCTCCCCATTCTGTGTCTCTCTCTCCCCATTCTGTGTCTCTCTCCCCATTCTGTGCATGTCTCTCCCCATTCTGTCTCTCTCTCCCCATTCTGTGTCTGTCTCTCCCCATTCTGTGTCTGTCTCTCTCCCCATTCTGTGTCTCTCTCTCCCCATTCTGTGTCTCTCTCTCCCCATTCTGTGTCTACCTCTCCCCATTCTGTGTCTACCTCTCCCCATTCTGTGTCTGCCTCTCCCCATTCTGTGTCTGTCTCTCCCCATTCTGTCTCTCTCTCTCCCCATTCTGTGTCTGTCTCTCCCCATTCTGTCTCTCTCTCTCTCCCCATTCTGTGCCTGTCTCTCCCCATTCTGTGCCTGTCTCTCCCCATTCTGTGTCTGTCTCTCCCCATTCTGTCTCTCTCTCTCCCCATTCTCTGTCTCTCTCTCCCCATTCTGTGTCTCTCTCTCCCCATTCTGTGTCTCTCTCCCCCCATTCTGTGTCTGTCTCTCCCCATTCTGTGTCTGTCTCTCTCCCCATTCTGTGTCTGTCTCTCTCCCCATTCTGTGTCTGTCTCTCTCCCCATTCTGTCTGTCTCTCTCCCCATTCTGTGTCTCTCTCTCCCCATTCTGTGTCTCTCTCTCCCCATTCTGTGTCTCTCTCTCCCCATTCTGTGTCTCTCTCTCCCCATTCTGTGTCTCTCTCTCCCCATTCTGTGTCTCTCTCCCCATTCTGTGCATGTCTCTCCCCATTCTGTGTCTCTCTCCTCATTCTGTGTCTGTCTCTCCCCATTCTGTGTCTGTCTCTCTCCCCATTCTGTGTCTCTCTCTCCCCATTCTGTGTCTCTCTCTCCCCATTCTGTGTCTCTCTCTCCCCATTCTGTGTCTCTCTCTCCCCATTCTGTGTCTCTCTCTCCCCATTCTGTGTCTCTCTCTCTCCCCATTCTCTGTCTCTCTCCCCATTCTGTGCATGTCTCTCCCCATTCTGTGTCTCTCTCCCCATTCTGTGTCTGTCTCTCCCCATTCTGTGTCTGTCTCTCTCCCCATTCTGTGTCTGTCTCTCTCCCCATTCTGTGTCTCTCTCTCCCCATTCTGTGTCTGCCTCTCCCCATTCTGTGTCTGCCTCTCCCCATTCTGTGTCTGTCTCTCCCCATTCTGTCTCTCTCTCTCCCCATTCTGTGTCTGTCTCTCCCCATTCTGTCTCTCTCTCTCCCCATTCTGTGCCTGTCTCTCCCCATTCTGTGCCTGTCTCTCCCCATTCTGTCTGTCTCTCCCCATTCTGTCTCTCTCTCTCCCCATTCTCTGTCTCTCTCTCCCCATTCTGTGTCTCTCTCTCCCCATTCTGTGTCTGTCTCTCCCCATTCTGTGTCTCTCTCTCCCCATTCTGTGTCTCTCTCTCCCCATTCTGTGTCTCTCTCTCCCCATTCTGTGTCTCTCTCTCCCCATTCTGTGTCTGCCTCTCCCCATTCTGTGTCTGTCTCTCCCCATTCTGTCTCTCTCTCTCCCCATTCTGTGTCTGTCTGTCCCCATTCTGTCTCTCTCTCTCCCCATTCTGTGCCTGTCTCTCCTTATTCTGTGCCTGTCTCTCCCCATTCTGTGCCTGTCTCTCCCCATTCTGTGTCTCTCTCTCCCCATTCTGTCTCTCTCTCTCCCCATTCTGTCTCTCTCTCTCCCCATTCTGTCTCTCTCTCTCTCCCCATTCTCTGTCTCTCTCTCCCCATTCTGTGTCTCTCTCTCCCCATTCTGTGTCTGTCTCTCCCCATTCTGTGTCTCTCTCCCCATTCTGTTTCTCTCTCTCCCCATTCTGTTTCTCTCTCTCCCCATTCTGTGTCTCTCTCCCCATTCTGTGTCTCTCTCCCCATTCTGTGCCTGTCTCTCCCCATTCTGTGCCTGTCTCTCCCCATTCTGTGTCTGTCTCTCCCCATTCTGTGTCTGTCTCTCCCCATTCTGTCTCTCTCTCTCCCCATTCTCTGTCTCTCTCTCCCCATTCTGTGTCTCTCTCTCCCCATTCTGTGTCTCTCTCTCCCCATTCTGTGTCTCTCTCTCCCCATTGGTTATTGAAGGGTCATGTGACTGCTGTAAGATAAGAAATCACATTTTCCATGTCACTCCAAGCGCGGAGCTTTGGCGAGCGCACGAGCGCCGCTTGAGCGTGGCCGTACTTAGGCTGGGGTCATGGTGCCTTCGCCCGCGCGGGGGCTGTGGGAAAGCGTGTGCTTTCCCTGTGCGTGGAGGGTGTGCTCTGGGGACATGCCTATGGCGTCACGGAGCTGGTTCGCCCTCATTGGGCGAACCGGTCATGTGACAGGCCTATCGCGCCAAGAAATCAGTTTCAACTGATTTCTTGCGGAATGCGCGCCCCCTCCCGCATCCGCACACACGCACGCTGGAGAGCCGTCTGTTCGCTCAGCGTGCGGCACGGTCTGCGGTACCATGGACCCAGCCATAGGCTTCGGCCAGGGCGCCGCTAAGCAGGCGGGCGCGCTCACGCTGGCCGCGATGAAACAAATTGCGGCACTAACTCTCTAAGCATGAGCGCCGGGTGTCCTGTGTATTTCGCGAGCGGGAGCGAGGGGGGGGGGGCGGGGGCATCGGGGGCATGTCGAGCGCACTTCAAAGTCACATTTTTTTGTCACCTCAAGCGCCAAGCTTGTGAGAGCGTGTGTACCCGCGCATGAGCGCGCACGTCTACATAACAAGTACAGGAAGTAAAAGCGGCAAGCACCGAGCGCACAGCACGCTCGGCACCAGCAGGGACGCAGCCTTATTGGGAATTACTGAAGTGATCGCTCCAAGCACCAAGCTTGGCCGCAGCGTTAGGCCGCGTCCATGGTATGGCAGACCGCGCGGACGTGTCCACGCTGAGCGACCAGACTGCCTTAAGGCAGTGTTTGCGTCTATGCGGCGTGTGCGCATGCGCGCATTGCGCAAGAAATCCGTTGAAACTGATTTCTTGGCGCGAAAGGCCGGTCACGTGACCGGTTCACCCAATGAGGGCGAACCAGCTCTGAACGCCCCTAGACACGCCCACGGACGGCGCACATACCATGGCCAGGGAAAGAACCCGGTTCCCCTCGGCCTCCGCGCGCCTCCGCGCGCCTCCGCACCGCTGAAATGACTGTGGTCGCAGCCTTAGTCCCTGTGCTCCCTCCTCTCTCCTCCTCCTGTTCCCACTGGGATCCAACTTACGCCATTCCTTCACAGAGGTAGGTCGGTGTGTGTCTGTGTGTTGTGGGTGTGGGTGGGTGTCGTGTCTGTCTGTGTGGGTGTGTCGGTGTGTGTTACGCCTGTGTGTGTTTGTGTGGTGGCGTGTTGTGTCTGTATGTGTGGGTGTGTCTGTGTGTGGGTGTGTGTCACGCCTGTGTGTGGTTGTGTGTCGTGTCTGTGTGTGGTTGTGTGTCGTGTGTGGTGGTGTGTGTCTGCGTCACTGTGTGTGGTGGTGTGTGTGTCACTGTGTGTGTCACTGTGTGTGTGTCAGTGTGTGTGTCTGTGTGTGTGTGTGTGTGTGTGTGTGTGTGTGTCACTGTGTGTGTGTGTCACTGTGTGTGTGTGTGTGTGTGTCACTGTGTGTGTGTGTGTCACTGTGTGTGTGTGTGTGTGTGTCACTGTGTGTGTGTGTGTGTGTCACTGTGTGTGTGTGTCACTGTGTCTGTGTGTGTGTGTGTGTCTGTGTCACTGTGTGTGTGTGTGTCTGTGTCACTGTGTGTGTGTGTCTGTGTCACTGTGTGTGTGTGTCTGTGTCACTGTGTGTGTGTGTGTGTCACTGTGTGTGTGTGTCTGTGACACTGTGTGTGTGTGTCACTGTGTGTGTGTGTGTCTAGGGTCTTAACTTTTCCGTAACGGGCTGCCTCTTATAGTGTGTGGTGGTGTGTGTCTGTGTCACTGTGTGTGTGTATGTGTGTGTGTGAGTGTCAGTGTGTGTGTGTGTGTGTGTGTGTGTGTGTGTGTGTGTGTGTGTGTGTGTCTGTGTCACTGTGTGTGTGTGTGTGTGTGTGTGTGTGTGTGTGTGTGTGTGTGTGTGTGTGTGTGTGTGTCACTGTGTGTGTGTGTCACTGTGTGTGTGTGTCACTGTGTGTGTGTGTGTGTGTGTGTGTGTGTGTGTGTGTGTGTCACTGTGTGTGTGTGTGTGTCACTGTGTGTCTGTGTCACTGTGTGTGTGTGTGTGTGTCACTGTGTGTGTGTGTGTGTGTGTGTGTGTGTGTGTCATTGTGTGTGTGTGTGTCTGTGACTCTGTGTGTGTGTGTCACTGTGTGTGTATGTGTGTGTGTGTAGGGTCTTAACTTTTCCGTAACGGGCTGCCTCTTATAGTGTGTGGTGGTGTGTGTCTGTGTCACTGTATGTGTGGTGGTGTGTGTGTCACTGTGTGTGTGTGTGTGTGTGTGTGTGTCACTGTGTGTGTGTGTGTGTGTGTGTGTGTGTGTGTGTGTGTCACTGTGTGTGTGTCACTGTGTGTGTGTGTGTCTGTGTCACTGTGTGTGTGTGTGTGTGTGTGTGTGTGTGTGTGTGTGTGTGTGTGTGTGTGTGTGTGTGTGTGTGTGTGTGTGTGTGTGTGTGTCTGTGTCTGTGTCACTGTGTGTGTGTGTGTGTGTGTGTGTGTGTGTGTGTGTGTGTGTGTGTGTGTGTGTCACTGTGTGTGTGTCACTGTGTGTGTCACTGTGTGTGTGTGTGTGTGTGTGTGTGTCACTGTGTGTGTGTGTGTGTGTGTGTGTCACTGTGTGTGTCACTGTGTGTGTCACTGTGTGTGTCACTGTGTGTGTGTGTGTGTGTGTGTGTGTGTGTGTGTGTGTGTCACTGTGTGTGTGTCACTGTGTGTGTGTGTCACTGTGTGTCACTGTGTGTGTGTGTGTGTGTGTGTGTGTGTGTGTGTGTGTGTGTGTGTGTGTGT